>NC_056728.1:449734550-449909550 GCF_019279795.1 Protopterus annectens | reverse complement strand
GGAGAATGGAATTACGTGCATCACACCACCAGTCTCACATAGACCTATGAAACCAGCACTGGCAAAAAATACACACAAATACACGAAGACATACTCGGAGGCTCTAAATAAAAATTTGCAGAAGCAACAGAGACTTCCAAAGCAGACATCCAAGAAACCTCCACCTCCCCAAGACAAACCATGAAACACAAACTTCACAAAACCAGTGTGCCGCACAATCACGGCCCTTAAGGCAAAATAACATACACAACACACTAGTAATAGGTGACTCTATAGTCAGGCACACTGATGTCCCACTCACTAGGCTGAACAAGGAGAAGGTTACTGTTAGCTGCCTGTTGGGTGCCAGGATCCGCCACATAACACAAGCACTCAGGTCACTCCAGAACAAGTACAAATATGGCTCTGTCATTGTCCATGTTGGTGTGAATGACCTGAGCCGTACCTCCCTGGACTACATGAAAAGAGACGTGGAGGAGCTCTCTGATCATGTAGCCCAGGCCGGTATGACCCTGACCCTGAGTAGCATCCTGCCCTCACCAAGAATGATGCCACGGTATAGAGAAAAAATTATCAATTTCAACAACTATCTAAGCTTCTGGTGTCATTCAAAGGGGATCCAGTGTCTGTCAGCCTGGGATGACATGCTTGACAAGCCACACTGCTTCGCTAGAGACGGCTTGCACCTGTCACCCTTAGGCTTTTGAATACTGGCCAAGGCTCTTGCCACTTCCATAGTGCCTTTTTTAGGCAAGGCTCAAAAGACAAACCCACCGCTGTAAATAACACAAGTAACAAAAAACAGAGGGTAATGCTACTCAATACCAGAAGTCTAAACCTCAAAATGCATGCATTCGAGGCATTCCTCAGTATGGAGAAAATCGATATATGTGCAGTAACAGAAACCTGGTTTAAGGCTCCAGAGAGCACCCCAGCACTATCAGGCTACAACTCATACCATACATTTCGGCCACAAAACCTGGACCAAAATACAAAAGGCGGGGGAGTATCCATTTTCATCAAGGATAACCAGACCTCTAGGTTAGTGGCACAACACGATGCTTCAGAGATCATCCACGTGCAACTAACAGTAGGCAAAACTGCTATTCAAGTTATAGCTTGCTACAGATCACCCACCATGTCCCAGGACCCCCCAGTCCGCATTTCTGGAAACACTGGGAAACATAAAGGTCCTACAAAACACCCTGATATTGGGTGATTTCAATTACCCAAAAATTAACTGGGAGAACTACTCAAGTATAAACTCCCTTGCCCAACATTTCCTAGAATTTATAAACTCAAATGCCCTGGATCAACTGGTCAACATCCCCACCAGAGGTGACAACATATTGTACCTGGTCATCACCAACATGAGCGACTGGTGTTCCACACCGGAAGTCATCCCCTCGCTGGTAAGATCTGACCATAAACTAATCACTCTGGATATCCGAATTCCGCCACCACCCCTGGTCAAAGAAACCACCGTGAAACATTTTTCAAAAACAAACTTCACGTTACTTAACTGTGGGAAGTTTCTAAGCCCCCATGCTAAAGGATAATGCTGTCCAAGCTGCAAAATCCTTTACTAATGCACTCTATGGGCACCTACAAGAATGCATGGATCGTGCTATCCCAGACAAAACCAAGACTCACTCCTCCAAGAAAAGTAAACCAGTCTGTTGGACCCCTGCCATAAACAAGTTATACAATAGAAGGAGGAAACTAGTACAGAAAAGAGTAAAATCCCAAGAAGGGAAGACATCCCTGATCAGTATCAGCAAGAAACTACATTCCCTCATAAAATTATCTAAGGCTAGCTTCAAAAGAAAAATTACCATGGACTCCAAAGATAACCACAAGGCATTCTTTAGCTATGTCAAGAATCTAAGTGGCAATTCTCAGATCTGCTCGGAGTTAGTGCAGAATGGCACAATATACACTGAACTGACTGATATAGCCAACATCCAGGCACACAGATTTAGTGCAAACTTTACCCCCCTCTCACCCCCAAAAGGGCCAAAAACTATACCAGAAGAATATAGTGCCCCTGAAATCACAGACACCCAGGTTAAAACAGCCCCCTCTAAAGCCAAAAACAAAGCATCAATGGGACTGGACGGTGTCCCGGACTGTGTCCTATATGAGCTCAAATATGAACTAACCCCTCACCTAAACACACTGTTTGAACTCAGCCTCTCCACAGGCTATGTGCCCACAGAGTGGCACACAGCAACGGTTATTCCACTACACAAAGGTGAAGCCACAACGGACCCCAGGAACTATCGCCCTATAAGCCTGACTAGCTTGGTCTGCAAAGCTATGGAGTGCATCATCATGGATCTCATTAACAGAGACACTGGAAACCTCCAAACACTGGACCCTACCCAGTTCAGCTTTGTTAAGGGCAGATCATGCCTTCTAAACCTGGTGGACTTGTTTGAGACAGTTACCAAGGATATAGACAAGGAAAACGTGGTCCACACAGCCTATCTAGACCTTGCAAAGGCCTTCAACACCATTCCCCACTCAGGTATTATAGACAAGCTCACCAGCCTGAACATAAACCCCTGCATCACGAGATAGGTTGCCAACTGGCTCATGGACAGAACCCACATGGTAAGAGTTGCAGGAGCTAGGTCTGACTCTAAACCGGTTACAAGTGGCATTACCCAGGGCTCAGTCCTAGGACCCTTCCTGTTCGGCATATACTTCTCAGAGGTACAGGCAAGCACAGGAGGATTTTGGCTGACCAAATTCACAGACAACTGCAAACTGGGGGCTATAATTGACTCTCTGGTTGACACATACATCCTCTAAAAGGATCTCACTGAGACAGATACCTGGTGTCAAAACCATGGCCTCAAGCTAAATGCCAAAAAGTGCATAGTCATCCCCTTTGGGAAAAACAAAGTACCCACAAACTACCACATAGGTGGTAGCCCCCTAAATATGGAAGACGTAATAAGGGATCTGGGGACCCAAGTAGATAGAACCTCTCCTTTGATAATCACATTGCCAAAGTAGTTAGAAAATCCTTTTGTGTGGCCCACCTAATCACAAAAGGGTTTGCATCCAGATCGAAAGATGTCATTGGGCTCCTCTATGCATCACTCCTCAGACCCATCATAGAGTACAATGCCCCATTTGGGATGTACCTTACAAGACACCTGCGACAACTGGAAAGACCACAGAAGTACATCACCAAGAGGATCACTGGCCTCAAGCAGATGCCCTATGCAGCTCAACTGAAGAAACTCCAGCTGTACTCTGTTGCATACCGCCAACTCAGAGGTGATCTCTGCCTGACATACAAGGCCATGTCCAACCCAGAACTGATGGACATGCTCCACCTAAAGAAAACCATATCCCCTCGAGCCACATGCTCTAGGGATCTAAACCTCACCACAACAATATATAGGATGTGCTGGAGGGATAGATTCCTGTCCCAGAGACTTCCCATGCTCTGGAATAAGATTCCAATCTACATTAGGCAGAGCTCCTCACTATCCCTCTTCAGGAGAAACCTTGATGTGTTGATGGGAAACAGAATGTTTACCCCAGGGAACACTTCAATGGCTCTGCTGGGCAGAGGCACAGGGAAATAATCTAAGGGGGCGGCGAACGCCAACACATTCCGGCTAGGCTTGTGAATGCCTTCGGCCAACTGGGCCAGCATGCACAGCTGGATACAAAATCAGCCATGACACTCACATCTGCCCCCCCCAGTCCAAATAAATAAGTGAACAGAACACTGCAACAAAATCATGATTGGCCATACACAATGACCAGACATACAATAACCTCATAGCAAAACAAATAAAATGTCTGAACATAGCAAAGAAAAATACTACTGGCCAGTAATTCATACATGTTTATTATACTCTGATGTCTTGGCCAAAGCTTTCAAGGTGTAAACATTACCAGAAATACATGCCTTAATCACAAGAAACGATTAACACCTAATTACATAATTTAATACACAGCCTCAAATTACACTTGTCATTTAACCCCCTACGGGATAAAGTTAATATTAATACATTGAGTCTGTACATAACAATTGTCCTTTTATGAATGTTTCATCACACTGAGGAACAGACGTTTTCAGAAACTGTACCTTGAGACCCACTACTGTCCCCATGGTGAGATTTATTGAA
Source organism: Protopterus annectens (assembly GCF_019279795.1). Lineage (NCBI taxonomy): Eukaryota > Metazoa > Chordata > Ceratodontiformes > Protopteridae > Protopterus > Protopterus annectens. The sequence continues at coordinate 449,905,396 of NC_056728.1, read as the reverse complement.
ATGTACAACTATAGAACTGACATATTTCTTATCAGTAATATATCTGACATATTCCAACAGCCTAGTTTTAAAACATGTGTTAATGTCTCCCACATAAAATATGTTGCAAGGCCATCTAAGTGCTTTCTCTATACAACAACCTCTTGAATGTACAAGCGTCAACATGTTTCCCAGCTATTCCCCTCAGCAGGAATTACAGCACTAAATAATGATAGACCAGTATACCTATTCACCTACTACTGTATGACGTCTGGACAAAGCCTGACATTGTGGACAGAATCCCAAATACACGGCCGTATATGAAATATCACTGTTATACACTGAGAAAGTTGCTGGTGTTGCAGGGTTTGTTATAACATATCTTTTCTGAGGGATATAAAGTCAGAAAAACAAATGGATGTTACCATCTACATAATGCAATCACCAGAGTTTGCTAGTGATTTGCCAAGGACCACACCTGTCTGGGGAACAGCCCATACATAACAGGCTAACCTGTGGCCACTATGTGGATGGCCCTACAGTTGAGAGCTATGCAGAGACAGAACTTTGTCAGACTGAAACCCGTGCAGAAGAAGCATGTGCAGACAAACCCTGTTAAACTAGCAGTATTCCAAACACATGACAGCAATACTCACATTCTGCCCCTAAGTCTTGAACCTTCCCCACCATTTCGTTGGCTTGTCTCACAAGTCTTGTTGTAAGAGGTAGTAACTCACACAATTTCAGGATGTCTTCCTCACAAGTAAGGGAAAGGGCCAATGCGCACATGGAGTACTCAATTATAGGAGTGTGTTGCCATGGCATTGGCTATTGGAAGAACTACACAGTAGCTGTGCATGCAATTAGCAAGTGAGGAACCCCAATAGGTGCAAAGGCCATCATCTCGTCATGAGCATCACCTACTAAAGCCATGCTGCCACCTGTTCACACCAGCTCTATCCCTGTAGTGCATAGAGAGAGACAGTGAAGTAACAAATGAAACATAAAGTGGAAAAGAGAAGAAAGAAAAAAGTTAAGTGAAACATGTAAGCAAGTAAATGAATGTAGTACTTGGTCTGTAATAATGGGAAATATGATTTGGAAGAATATATGTCCCAACAAGACATGCTGTACTAATGTCCTGCTAAACAGCTTCTATGGCCATAACTTCTGGCCCTCTCTGCAGTGGGAGATCTCACAGTCATACCTCTCAACTGTACAGATATTCACAGAATGTCCACATTTTACCATCATGCACTTTTGTCTGTTCTTCTTGAGATCTGTACACATGACTTGGTCTGTACACATGACCAAGGACAATTGCAACCATGTCTCCACATATGCTGTAAGTCTCAGATAAAACAACACAATTCACCCTGTACTGGGGGTAAAGAACACCTCATACACACATGCCATGGATAAAGGTGACCTGTATCACACAGGTTAGGTGGGAACATCACCAGTCTGTCCACCCCAGTTGTACAGGGAGATATGCACATCAACCACACTCATCCCCTCACCAGTGGTGAGCATGTACATATTGCCTACTAATGGCAACAACAGCATATCTCCATGGGGAATAATAACATCAGTGTCTGCCTCCTACATGATCTCAGGCATGCTCTCAGACCTCCATCACAAACCACAGTCAAACACAGACCTGCCACCATCCACACACCATCCACATGGAAGATGCCCACTGTCAACCCTCTACACAGAAATGTATGGAAGATAGAGGATTATGCAATCAAGTGTCCAACATTGGGTGAAACAAAGATAGCTCAGGGACAGGTGTGTAATGCAAGCTGCTATAGTCATAATAGCTTGGAGGGTTTTGGTTTAGTGTGGGTTATTTGCAAGTAATATCCATTGTTGATTTGCATTTTGACAACCCTATGAGGTCCTGTGACTTTTTTCCTGTTTGTGTCTTCCAGGTAACATGCAGAGTGCTCGCCTACCAGCATTCTCTGTTGGGGAAACAGACATCATCACCCAATATGGTGACTGGACATTATGCACTGTTATTTGGATAGAGAACAGAAGATGTGCAGGAGAGGACTGCCCTGTGGAACAGTGTGGTCCACAGGGCAAATGATGCTAGCCTGCATAGCAGAACTTATGAGCATATGCAGCATTGGGCCACTGACCTTAACTGCCATGCCTGTCAATGGGCTGCTGCTGTAGCAAGGGACTGGCTAGCCACAGGTTGGGACACAGCCATCCAGCCACAACTGACACCCAATCAGGAGATCCTCACCACACTTGGGCCACACGCTGAGTGCACAAGCCATGACACTGAGGAAAGCATTATGGAGGTGGGTTGCACACACACACACACACTGGATGAGGAGCAAGCAGGTAAGGGCCCAGTGGGGATTAGTACAGTAATATTTCAGACATACATGTATCTGTATTGTATCTACATGCATGTGTCAGGTCCAATTGCAGTTGTGGATGGGGTTTTCTAATGCACAGAGGTGCACATCTATGGTGAGGACAGGACATTGTGTATTGTTGTGATTAGTACTGTAGATGTGCAGACATGCTGCATCCATCCTGTACAAAGGCCACACGTGCTTCTGTTGACAATAACTATTTCTAACAACTACCTAGGACCCTCTGGTCTGCATATCAGATAGCAGTCTGAAGCTGGTGTGTATGGCATTGTTCTGTTGTTGTTTGGCAATACCCCAGGCATGTGAAGCACATGCATTTTACCATGCGTGCAGCCATCAGTAATATCTATATTGCTTTATGTAATAGCTATATTGCTTGTTGTGCATGTTCACTTGTAGTGGGGTTAACTGTATTGCATCACAGTGGTCACCACTGGAGGCCTATCTGATGTGAATTCAACATTCCTGTAGCATACCTCACAACTTGTCAGTGCCAAGATGTCTGGACAGAGGCCAACAAATTGTGCTGGACAAATGGCCTAAGGTAGGGTCATCATTGACACATTACTGGTATACAGTGGATATAAATTGTGTACAAACCTCTCTTAAGATGCATGGTGTTCCTGTGACATACTAATTAGGACCACAATATGGCAGTCCACACCTCTTCCAGCCTTTAATGTGACCCATAACAGGTACAGTTCACTTGTGAAACCAAGCATCTGGACTCATGTGTTGCACCTACAAACCTGGTCACCTTTGACAAGACATCCTATCATCATGATGTTTCAGTCGGGTATGATACCTCATGCTGCCATATGTGTCAGTATACTCACTGTGGCCTATTTGGCTATAATATCACATACATGGGCATTGTTAAGGCACACAGACCACTTCCAAACACGTATAAGTTTCAAACATATAGATATTCCAGATGCATCTGTATAAAGGACTGTACATTAGTTTAACCTGCTGCATGTGAGGCAGATGCTGTTACCGCACTATATAAAGTAATGGCAGTGGGAGGTGGTCACCAGCCATGTATGGTATATACATCAAACTGGTATAAGCCACACAAGATATGATCCTCACATACAGTTGCCATCATTAGGATTAGAATTTCTGTCTATCTAGGTATTCGTAATATATTTCTATGCAGTTATGAGATGCGCCACAGAAGTTATAAATGTCCACCTCTTCCAAAGGTACTGCTAAGGTGAAAGACATCAACAGGTCTACTAAATTGGAGTGAAGGGAAGTTTAAAGGGTAGTACACAGGTCAAAAATGGTATAAGCCAGACAGTACATGATTCAGACACACATCCATACATACATACATACATACATACACACACATATTTGCTAGTGTTTGTATTAGAGCTTCTGCCTATCTAGGTATTTCTACTATAGTGCTACACAGTTATCTGACATTCCATAGAGCTTATACATTTCCACCTCTTGCAAAAGTACTTCTGAGGTGGATGACATCAACAGGTCTACTAAATTGGAATGAATGGAAGTGTAAAGGGTAGTACACAGGTCAAAAACGACCTGAGCCAGACAGTACATAATTCACACACACCTGCATACATATACACACACACAATCACACACATTTTCCAGTATTGGGATTAGAACTCCTGTATTCCTACTATAGTGCTATGCAGTTATTAGCTGCACCACAGAGCTTAAACATTTCTACTTCTTCCAAAGGTACTTCCAAGGTGGATGACATCAACAGGTCTACTAAACTGGAGTGAAGGGATGCATAAAGGATAGTACACAGGTCAAAAATGGAATGAGCCAGACAGTACGATTCATCCACACACATACACGCACACACATGCACACACACACACACACACACACACACACACACACACACACACACACACACACACACACACACACACACACACACACACACTTGCCAGTATCGGGATTAGAACTCCTGCCTATCTATGTATTCCTACTATAGTGTTATTCAGTTACTGCATGCACTACAGAGCTTACTGAACTTTCACATGGCCAAAGCTGCTGATAACTACACAGCTGTGGTAAAGTATTACAGATGGCAGACAGTCTTCCTTCTGTTCCACCCATACATCATGCTACTTCTTTCTGTCTTGCACTTCAACTAGCATTATAGGTTGACACTTCACCAGTATTGTACAAAGAAGTGTGGCACACCTGGAAGCTGTCAGCAGTACTCATTCATCACAGATGTAGCCCCAGTACTTACTAGTTATGTCCACCCCTCTTGGCATATTTGAAGGGCAGTTATCTGTGCTTTCACCCATTAACCTGGTGCACTTGTCCATTCTGGGGCACTGTTGCAACTGTCTCATGTACACAGAAAACCCTCCCCTCTAAACTCCAAACACTCAGACCTGTGAGGGTTACCCATATATCACCCAACATGGACATATGCATTCTCCAGCAAAGACTGGACTAGCAGGTCAAAAGGACAACACCTCATCAACACCTGCACCACACCATGTGGAACACGTAGCTCACCATGACACCCATTTTGACAGCCATGACATACAGTGAAAAGCCTCACACCCACCTGCCCAGAAGCACTCAATAGACATTTACCCAAACAGCACAGACCAGCAAGGCAGACATACACTAAGAAACTGTGACATGGTACATGCCAAGGGACACATATTTAACATACACAGTGTGCCCTCAACCTAAGCCCCTAAGGCTAACAACCTTGCACAATACAGTGATCGTGGGTAACTCAATACTGAGGCACACACTTCCCACTTACTAAGTTGAATATGGTGCAGTTAACAGCCAAATATCTATCACATGCCAGCATCTAACACATGACACAGCCAGTCATGTCACTCCACAACAACTACAAGTATCACTCCATATCCATGTGGGTTTGAATGACTTGGGACGCAGCTCCTCCCTGGACTACATGACAGGAAAAATGGTTGAACTGCCTGATTATGCGATCCAGACAGGTGTGACAGTATCCCTGGGCAGTGTACAGCTGTCACCCAGAATTATGCTGTGGTACTATCAACAGATGATTTACTACAACATTGGCTTACATGTTATGTGTCATTCTCAGGGGATGCAGCACTTCTCTGCTTGGGGTGACATGATTGACAGACCCGAATGACTTGCCATGGATGTCCTACATCTGTAACCACTGGGTTGCCAGGTACTGGCTAAGTGTCTTGCCACCCCCTATGGTGCCATATTAGGCAGTGTTTCTAATGTTATTACCACCATAACAGCTACAAATGTATGCGATCTGAGGGTCATGCCGCTCAACAGTAGACATCTAGCTGTCAGGATGCAGTCACTCATAGCAGTCTTTGGAGTGGACGACACATGTCTGCTGTAATGGAGAGGTGGTTCACAGCAGCAGACAGCAGACTTGCAGTATCAGGCTATGATGCATTCCACAGCTGTCAGCCCCCAAACATGGATGACACCACACCGCCACAGGTGGTGTTGTCTCCATACTCATTATGGATAGGAACACCTTCAGATTAGTATCCCATCATAATGCATTGGAGATACTTCCAGTACAACGACCTTGGGGTAATAGTGCAATTGAGACCATAGCCTGCTATGGGCCCAGCTCTATGTCCCTAGACTGTCAATGTACATTCCTGGACATCCTGCCATCTATGATGGGACAACGCAACACTGACATAGTACGAGTCTTCAACTACCCCTCCATCACCTGGAGAATGCAGCCAAGTGCCAGAACAGTGGCCCAACACTTCTGGGATTCATCATTTCCATTGCTCTAGACCAGCTGATACTGACCCCTGGTAGAGGATGCAACAACCTTGACCTGTGTTGACCACTTAAATATGGGACTGTTGCTCCTCCACAGATGTCAATCCCTGCATGGTGCAATTCACACAGGCTGTAATCAACATGGAACTCAACATGTCAGCCATACCCTGCACAAAGATTACCACCTGGCAAAATCTCTCCAAAGCTGAATTTCAAGCCATAAAAACAGGGGTGGATGATTTCACTGCACCCATGGCAATGGGAAATAGCTGCATGACTGTATAATCATACACACAGGCACTGTACAAACAGGTGCATGAATGCAACTAGCCAGAGCCAACATAACCCATACACTGTCCTCCAAACACTGGGAGACAATGTGATGTTCCCCTGCCATTACTAAAGTGTACATCAGAAGGAAGACACTGTTGCAGGGAAAGGTGGTGTCCCATGACTGTTAAACTCCCTTATTAGCCTCAAACACAACTTTGGATCCCTCATGGAATCCCCGACAGGCATCTATGACAGCGGACATGCAGCAGATTGTGATGATAGTTACAACAGCCTTTGATAGTTACATCAACAACATCCACAGCATTAAACACAAGTGCTGCCAGTTACTGCACAAGGCTAATACTTATCCTGAGACAACAGATATTGGCCACAGTCTTGGCAACACATTCAGTGCCAGCTTTACCCCTCTCTCCTCCCAAAAATGAAGTGCTCAGTGAATGTGATTTCACATGCTGTATCTCATTTCCATTCTAGGCATCTGTGTGTCACCAGGATGTGGCCTTGCAGCAAGGCCATGGGGTACGGCAGTGTGGTAACACATCCGCCATGTCATAGGCAGGGTACAGTATGTGCACGGGAATCCCCGGTCTGTAACACAGTGATTGCATCTGCCACACAGATTATAGGGCTGAGGGTTGTACATAGGTATATGTTGATTTGCAACATCTGTTGTAGAATGGAGAATGGTACATGTGGTTTGGACACACCTCCGATTACTAATACTGGGATTACTATTCACGCACACACACATACAAACACACACACACACACACCCATACACACACACACACACACACACACTCACACACATACAAACACACACACACACACCCATACACACACACACACACACACACACACACACACACACACACACACACACACACACACATACACACACACACACATTTGCCAGAACTGAGATCTATAGGTTCATTGCTTCATAGGTGTGTAGTAGGTGAATGGGCCTGAAGGCTCTACAAGGCTAACCCAAGGGAATACCCTGTCATCAGGCCACAAGCAAATAGTCCCCAGTGTGGCTCAGGAGTATAGTCACTGGAGTGGTCCCCAGGGGTGGGTATTCTATTCCCCATCCACTCATCCAGAATTCTATTGTGGGTGGACAGTGATGTGCACTGCTTCACACGTATGTGATTTATATTCCATAATATGGACAGTGTCTGGGTTGTGCACATGTCCTTCAAGCATGTTCTTTGTAGTGTGGAAGTGTGCTTGAGGTCTCTGTGACATGTTGTGTGGACAGATTGGTATCTTCTGATGTAGCATTCCTGACCTCATTTGGTGAGACCTGGCTATGTAACTGAGGTAGTGATTGCACCTACATTGACAGTATGATATGGGTATTCAGTGGAGTCAGTGGCATCTGTCCATACAGGGCATGTGTATAAGGGATGGTATTCCCTTTGTGGGGTACGTTTGCAGACTCTACAGTTGTTGAAGTTGTCCAGTGGGGAACATGGCAAAAGGGCCTCTGTACACATTGATTGGGCTACTGAGGTGCTGGAACAGGGTGTCATGTCCTTTTACTTACTGGTTAACACACACTCAGTCAGGAGGTGTAACACATCAAAGTACTTTCTGATATCAGTGGCACTGTTGTGGTCAACAGGCATGTAATCCACTGGAATCACACCGTGGGTACTATCTGTGAGGCAATATGCAGGGGAACTACCAATATAGTGGTTGTTGCCTAGCCAAGTGTGTTTGTGTATGATTCGTGGGTGGAGAGTGGTCTCTGAGTATTAGAAGGGTTGCCTATATTATTCACAAAACAATACTGTTGTGTAGTCATTGCACATGGCACTAAACATTTAGGGCTGTGGATTATCTACACTAACCTCAATGGTGTTTGACAACTTTTGGCGTTGTAATGTGAACATTGGGACATATACTAGGGTCCTCAGTATAATAATTTAGAAAAACCCGTCCCCAGTGGATCCTGTTATTACACAATCACACCAAACCCTATACAGGATACTGATGACACACACACACACACACACACACACACACACACACACACACACACACTTGCTAGTGCTGAGTTTTGAACCAATACCTAGCTATGTATTGCTACTACAGTGTTACACATTTATCACACATGCCACAGAGCTTCTAGGATGGATGCTGTCCCAAGGTACTTCTAAGGAGAGGAACATCACCTGCCCTTGTAAACACTGGCATTGGGTGATGTAGTGGGTGAGAGATTCCACAAAATATCTTACCCTACACACACATTTACATTTGCCAGGAGTGAGTTTCAAATTTCTATCTAACTTCTTTTTGGACCATTATGTTAAGCATTTACCACATGTACCACTGACCTTACATGGTTTAGGATTGTCAACAGGTACTTCTAAGGTGAATGATATCTGCAGGACTGATAAAGTCTGGCACTGAGATGTGTAGTGGGTGTAAATGGGGCCAAAATCTTTGAGGTACGGACATATATATGTACACACACAAACACTTGCCAGGAATGAGATTCAAACCCCTACCTATGTAGTTATTGCTACTACATTGTTCCGCATTTATCACATGCACCACCGAGAGTATAGGTAAAGCATTGTTCAAACATACTTCTAAAGTGAGTGACATCAGCAGCAGTGCTTAAGGAGAGGTAAGAGAAGTGAAGTAAGTGTGAATGACCACAAAATCAGGTCGCTACAAAGACACACACACTCTCTCACACAAACATTCACATTTACACATTTGCCAGGGTCAGGATTGGAACTCTTACCTATCCAGTTTACTACACTATAGTATTACACAGTTATTACAAGCACCACATAGCTTACATGTTGGAGAACTGTCCAAAGGGATCTTTGAAGGTGAGTGACATTGGCAGCAGTGCTGAAAGAGGGGTAAGGGAAGTTTAGTAAGTGTGAATGGCCTCAACCACATTCATCTAGAAACACACACACACACACACACACACACACACACACACACACACACACACACACACACACACACAACTTTACATTTGACAGGACTGAGATTAAAACTGCATGGATACCTATTTGTACTGTAGTGTTACAAGTAATCACAAGCACCACTGAGACTATAGGGCTGAGGGCTGACCAAAGGTATTTCTACAGTGAATGACATCAGCACAGCATGTGATATAGGTCACTGGGATGTGTAGTGGGTGGGGCAGGCCTCAAAATGGGACTATCTCTGTCTGTCTTTCTCATCCCCATGTCTCTATGTGTGTATGTTTGACATACTATATTATGTTGGCCTTAGATATATGTGAGTATTCCCGTCCAGTGTGTGTGTGTGTGTGTGTGTGTGTGTGTGTGTGTGTGTGTGTGTGTGTGTGTGTGTGTGTGTGTGTGAAATATCAGTGGTGTACATTTTGGTGTGTGTGCACAGACAGCTGCGAATAACCATTATCTTTAGTCCACTGTGTTGTGAAACATGGGCTTCATTTCTCTAAGTGTAGGAACATACCCACTATGACGTTCTGTATTGAGTGTGTCCATCCATTCCAGGGAAGGTTGGACTCCAGTTCAGGGTTTCGTATACTACAGCTATACCTACCAAACTGTTTCTGCAGGATCACAAACAACACTGAAATGTATTCAGGCCGAAGCCAAGAAAACAACGCTAGTTCCTTTAGAAAATTTAATACAGCTTAGCGCCTCGGCATAATAGCCTTCAATGAACATAAATTACAAAACACACCCACTCATATAAATACTACAATCAATTAAACAATCATATTAAATTAATCAATTATATATAAAAGAAATTTTAAAGGTAACATACATTATTCAATACCATGTATATAAAAAACTAGTTACATTTAAGAAACTACAATAAACTTTTCCAATTCATTTCTAAATTTAAACCATTAGGTGACATAGTATTATATTTCAATATATAAATAGCTTCCTTATACAATAAAACATTTTTTTATTAATCTATCGTCACCTTTTTTAACTAATACTTTTTCAAGAACACAACATTCAAATACATCTACACTACCACTATGAACTTCTATAAAGTGAGAAGCAATTGGACTTTCTAACATACCTCTTTTTATATCCCTAACATGTTCTTGCATTCTCGTTTTAAATTTTCTTTTTGTCTCTCCTATATAATAGAGTTTACATGGACACTTAATACAATAAATTATACCTACTGAATTGCAAGAAAAAACATTATTTGGTTTATAAGTAATGTCATAAATTTTATCAAAATATGGCCTTACATATTTACATATACTACATTGATTACAGGCAAAAGTACCATATGTCTGTATATTATGATAAACTTGACTATTAGAGGAAATATAATAAGCCTTAATTAATTTATCTGATAAATTTTGACCTCTCTTAAAGGCTATTTTAGGAATATTAGGAAAAAGTTTACAAAGATTTCTATCAGATACCAAAAATTTCCAAAAATACTTAATAATATTCCAAATTTTATTACTAAATATATTGTAAGTGGTAACAAAATAAACATCCTTAATTTCTTGATCAGAAACTTTTAAACTATTATTTTTTATGTTAATACTCCCAATATTATTGACATATGGTAAAAAATTATCATCTTCTTTATTCTTATTATTTCCTAATTGATAAACATTATTGTTACTATGATTGTCTAATAATTTATTAATGGACATATTCAATAACTCCATACTATAACCTCTCTTTAAAAACATAGTAATACAATCATAAATATTTTTTTCTAGATCTATTTCATTATTACATAGTCTAGATAATCTAATAATTTCTCCATATGGTAAAGACACCAATGTATGTGGGGGATGACAACTAGTTCCAAAAAGGAACTGATTTCCATCAGAAAATTTGTGATACACTGTTGTCTGAATCTTTTTACCTACTTCTCCCTGTAATGAAATATCCAAATAATGGATTTTATTCCCAAATTGTAAACCATCAAAATGTAAATTGAATCTATTATTATTTAAATCTGAAAAAAATTCATAAACATGTTCAAAACCTCCACTACAAAGAAAAACAAGATCATCTATGTAGCGATAGTAAAAAAGTATATAATTTTTAAAGAATTCATTAGTATATACATATTCTAATTCATATTTAGCCATAAATAATTTAGATACATGGGGCAAAAGATGCCCCATAGCTGTTCCTTTAATCTGATGGTAAACAATTTCATTAAAACTAAAGAAATTATTTGAAAGACAAAAGAGGTTAAATCCATAATAAAATGAGTAGTAGGACTATCTCCTAGAAAATAGTGTAAAGCCTGTAAACCATCTAAATGTTTAATATTTGTATATAGACTGACAACATCAATACTTATCCAAAACATACTGTCTGTCCAAATAACTTCACTAATCTTATCAATAAAATCAAAAGAGTCTCGAATATAAGACTCTAATTTTTGTACATGTGGTAGCAGATGATTATGTATAACAATGCCTATATTCCGACAAAAGTAATTGCTAGCTGAAACAATAGGGCGGCCAGGCGGATTTATCATATTTTTGTGCAATTTTGGAAGGCAATAGAAAGTGGCCAAATTACAATCATCTATACAAAATTTTCTATCAAGATCTTGTTTAGAAAAATATCCTAACCTAACACCTTTATTTAATAAATGTGTGTATTCTTTCATTGCATTAAGATAACTATCAAGGTTCCTAGCTTCATAGGTTAAAGAATCATTAAGATGTGAGATACACATATCAATATATTGCCTATGATTAAGTAGTACTACTTTATTGCTTTTATCAGATTTTTTAATAACTATATCATGTCTATCAAGAAGATTTTTCAAAGCATTCCATTCATTTTTTGTCATATTATATTTCTGATATTTTTTATTTATTGAATTCATAATTTCTTGAACGGAAAAATGCACCATTTCGGAAAATTGAATAATAGTGGAATTATTATAAGAAGGAATAAATTTACTGTGAAAATCAATACCATCTATATTAAGTAAAGAATACGCCTGTGAATATGTAAATAATGATAAATCATCTGACAGACAAGAATAATAGCTATCTATACTGGTATCACTGTCATCATTTCCTTCATATAATTCAACTTTATCTGTTGGAAATACTTTATCATGAGAAAAATGACATTTCAAATGAAGTTTTCTAATGAATTTAAAAATATCTTGTTTAAGTAAATAGTGTCGAGGTATGACAGTAGGGACAAATTTTAGCCCTAAATTAAGTACAGACATTTCATCATTGGATAAATCACAACCAGAAATATTAACTACATTAGAGATGGTAGAATCAGAATTACTAAAATCAATTCCATCTACCCCTCTTGTATACTTGTTTAAATTGTCCTTCACCCAATGAAGAACCCGTTTCAAAACCTTTCTTTTTATTTCCTCTCTTGGAATTATTGCTTTCATTCCGAAAGCGTTGCTGATGAGCTGCTGGATCTATAGCAGCTGGAAGAGGAGGAAAATCATTGTAGTCAACTTCTGAATCTGTAGTTTGCCCATAACCTTCAGAAGATGCAAATGAAACTGAAAGTTGTTTTTTATTTGATTTTTTCTGTTTAGTTAAAGGGCCAAAGATTTATGCTTCCAAAGAAACGCATACCATTATCATAGTCTTTAATGTCCCTTTTAATTTTTGTTGATTTATACTGTATTTGTTCATTTTCATATTTATTCAAATTTTCTTTTAAACCAACAAAAATATCATTAACCTTGGCTGAACCGATATCTGATAGTAACCTAGAATGAAAAGAATGCAATTGCTTTTGTAATTTTTGCAACAGTAGTTGTTCTCTGTCCACAAGTATCTTTACCCATTCCATTGCGCAATTGTGAGCCGCCGTAAGCCAGCGGTCTTTAAATATTAAATCATCTGTATCAGCATTGTCAAATGGTGTTGCGGGGCTTTTAAAAGCTCTTAAACCCCGAGGGGAAATGTCAAGTTCTACATATCTGTTTAGACCCAGTAAATTGAAATGACAGCGTGTCTCATGGAATAATAGTTTTTCAAATTCCTTTATTATATCTTGTATCTCCTGTGAGAACATAGCAGCATTGCTACGCCCTCCCAACGAACCGAAAGGATTAATAAATTTCTGTTGCCTTTCGTAAATCAAATTTGATATATAATCTGAGGTTACATTACCGCTAGGTCTTAAAGTCTCTCCTGAATTTATTTGCTGACAATTAATAGAAGCTGACATGGATTTATTACCTTGTAAAACTTCAGAGACAACCGGAAAACCTGGAACTTCCATATGTGTTTTCGTTCTGTTAGTAACCTCAGATACCGGTGTTTCTGCAGGATATCTGTAGATAGGTTGCCAATATGGAGACACAATGGGCTTAACATATGAGGGATACTGTGTGCTACTTGTGTGACATGTTTGGTTGTAGCATAGATTTTCTGACATATGTACTGTTTTACACTGTGAAGAGCCATGTCATCAACTACTGACAGTTATCATTCCTTACTCATAGTTATTTACATGAAAATACAAGATGACTGAAGCTGAGACCAATATTCTGAGGCATAGAGACTACACATTCTGGCACACACCTGCCGTTGTGGAGGGATAGCTGCAGACAACTGACTGCTGATTCTGTGTAAATGGTCCAGCACCTTGTTAGTATGCTGGCTGGGGTTCCCCTCCTTGTGCTTTTCTCAACTTCATGGAATGGTCATATCCTGCTGGGGCCATACCTCTCAGCTGTACAGATACACCCAGGTTATCCAGAGGCAGGACTCATATATCTGCTCAGTTTACCTTCACATTGTGGTTTACAAGGAGTTTTGTGGCTATTCATTCATGGGTTTGCAGTCAGGAGTAGTATGGGCGGACATTAGAGTTTCAGACTTCACACACTCCATGACATCCATGCTTCTAAGCCCCCCCCCCCCCGTCTGTTATTCTCTCCTCCTCCAAACATTATGTAAGGAATATCTCAGAGGTATCCCTATAGTTGGGCATTTATCCCAGTAGTATTTATGGCCTGATCTACAGTCCTTGCAGAAGGACATGGGGAGGCATGCTACTGGCATTTTCCAGCATGGCCTTGCATTTGTTTTCTGTTGACTGTGTTAGATTGTTATTTGGGACCCCCTGACATTCCATACACTGGCACCATGGATGAGGCATGGGCCTTTGCCAGAGGAATGTAGGCCATTTGAGAGTGCTGCAGGCCATCTGTTACTGCCATTTCTACATGGGATTGTGGGGGCGGGGGTGCACACCTGCAGACTTTAAACATTTGAAATGACTGTACTGGTATTTTGATTACTTTGTTGGCTTCCATTTCATATTGTATTGTGACCTATCATGCAGACAGCAGACATATCAACAGAGTACACATGTTAGATCTTAATGGCATATATTTCAGTTTCAGATTTCTTACCCTTCAGAACTAGAATGCAACTATCAGATCTGTTGTAGTATGTTTGTGTAGGTCTGGTGGGGGGGCTGTTCACCATTGCCATCATTTGGGGGCCTTAGCTCGGCCTTTCTTTATGGTCATCTACACGTGTCCTGCTGGGTGAGGCTGGTGATGGGTATGTGACCCTCTTTGACATCCATTTGTGTGACCTATTGACACCCACAGTTCTTTGGGCCATCACATGTACTGCAGTGGGGGTTGTCACCTTGTGTAGTGCTGCCTAGTATGTTGACACCAGTATTTGTTATGAATTTCCTGCTGTCCCATGTAGCTGTCTGCTGCTATCCCATTCAGCCACCCAATTCCCTTGCATGCTTGCATCCATATCATACATACAAGTATGAGAACATACTACTCCATTCAGTAATTGATAGGAAGAGTGACTTACCTTGTTGCTGGGCCAATACTGAGGATGGTGCTGGAGGGCTGACTATGTTGGATGCACATAGTACACTTCTTATACATGGCAAAACTCTGGTAGTGTCATGTTTTGCATCCCTTTTACTGTATGTGCGAGTCAGAGAGAAGTATCAGTCCCTGGGCCCCTACAGGGTCAGCAGTGATGGGAGTAACACATTACAAAAGTAACATATTACTGTAATATATTACATTTTTAAGTAACTAGTAATATTCTGCATTACTTGTCAATACAGTAATGCAGTAATTGTAATATATTACTTTTTTAATAACTAGTAACACAAATTACTTTTGCGTTACTTTTTGCTTCAATTCAGCCATGTAGCTGGTGGAGCGAGAGGGGCAGTCCGCATTCCAAAGTCCAAAAAATAAATAAATAAATAAATAAATAACTTCTTAAAGGTGTGGCATGTTCTCCTTTAAGGAGGACCATGCCTGTGTCATATGCATAGATGCACGCCGCCCACAATTTAAAAAAAAAAAAGAAAAGAATGCGATTTCCGTGGTCGTGCCTTGCAGTTGATGACCAACATAGTTTCCTGATTTGCGGCTGCGCAGTTGCTTTCCTTCCCTTTCCCACATTGCCGTTCATGGTTATTTCAAGAGAAAAATTATTAAGCTGCTGTATTGTATTGCCTTGCCTTCCTGTTACAATTGTAAGTACTGTGACTGGATGCAACATATAGAAGTATATGTGAGGCTGGTGTTTGTTTCAAAAGTTTTTGAGAACTATTAGCAGTTATTTGTATTAAGTAGTGATGACAAATTGCTGGAGATGTAATTCACTTTTGAGGAATCCAAATTCATCTTATAACCCATTGTACTTTATGTATTGTTCTTTTACACCTTTGTACATATCACTTATAAGTAAGAGGTGAAAATCTGGACAGTTCAGAGGTATGCATCGGAGAGAAATAGAGTTAAAATGCATTGACTTGATTGCTCTGTGAAATTACCTTTAAAAGTGGTCTTAGTGATGAAAGAATTATATTTGCTCTTTTATATACTATAGAAAAATATGTCAATTTATTCTACTTGAAAAATACAATAATTGGACAATGGAATGTATAAGATGTTTCTGACTCAGGAAACAGTTGCTTGCTTGCCTGTAATTGCAGACAGGCCACACAATGCAATGGATTAGTCAGGAAGCTCTAAGTAAAGTGTATAAAAGAGTCAGGTGCAGGAGGTGATGTCCTGCATTTACTTTCAGCTGGAACCCCCCACCCCCCACCCCCGTGCATGAGGAAAATTGAGTTTATTACCTCCAGTTTCAATGGTAATGGAATAAGCCAATACATTCTGAGTAGAAACAAGCATATTCAAATGTCCTATAGAAGACTTTGCATGTCAATATCTATGTAAACTGCAATCTGTCTGTACAGTTTGCCAATAACTATGTAGTTAAGAATTCAGTATTCTTTGAAATAGAATAAACTGAATAAATATATCTGTGCAATCCATTATTTTTCCATTCTTTGTATAAAATGTATTTGTCTGTATATGTCTAACTTGTTTTATCAGTATTGTCCAGTTTATTTACTGGGTATTTATGTATTTGCTATGTGGACAGGATATTTAGTAATGTAGGTTGTCAAGTTGTTTTCTCAAATTAGCCAGAGACAGACTACTTTACACATTACCATATGTGGCTATTGATCAAGCCTGGTATGGTAGCTAGTGCATGCTTAACCCAAGTTACAGCAGTGGAAGACCTACCTTGCCAGGACAAAAGCTGTGGCAAACTGGGAAATTCTACCAACCTTCATCAGAAGTGAAGAGTCACAGAGACAAAAAGAGGTTGTTGGGAAGGCAGTTACCATTGCTAAGGGGTACAGAGACAGCAGCAGGAAAGGGACCAGGAGTGCTAAGCCAAAGACACAGCTCAGTAAGCAGTAAGTAAGTAGCCCCAGTCTGAGTGTGGGAAGCCCATACCCAAGGCAGCAAGTACATAATTCCTTTTTGCCCTTGAAGTCAGGTTGCATCTGGTAAATTGGTTGATAAATCAGATTTGTGGGCATCTTCGGAATTAAGAAACCACGCATCTGTTGACCATCTGACTTACTTGAAGGACAGTGGAGCATATCAAAGGAATGTAGCCCATGTACCTCACATATCTGTGATTACACTGGTTGCACTGGTAAGAATTCCAAACTCATCTGTCAGGCACCCAAGTTTGTGCCTTGACAGGCAGCATCCCAATTGATACAGTTCATTGGTTAAATACCTAGAAATGTTACTACAATGAAGTTAAAGGGATAAACAGTACAAATCTGAATTCCAATCCAGTTTACAAACTGTTAGTACTGTTTCCAGAACAGACATGCTTATGTATGTGGACATGTTCACAAGACAAATATGATTATGTTTATGTAGTCTTCTCTTGGTTAACTGCAGACTAAAGTATGGGAAGCAAAAGTACTAAACTTTCTTATTTTATGGAAGATTACTTGATGCAGGTAAGACATTTAGTAAGTATGCATTTTCTTTTGAAGAACGTTTTTGGCTCTGGAAAGCATTCCTAGTTTTTGATGAGTTTTTCTTATGCAATTTTGTATATACAGGTTGAATGTAAGATTATCATCCACTATCACTCCTAATAATTTGCTATGAGAAGTGACTTCAATAGTTGTATTATCCAAAGAGAAGACTTTAAATTTTGTCTTTTCATGACAGAGGGATTTGGGGAAAAAGGAGTACTTTGGTCTTTTTTGGGTTGAGCTTGAGTTATGAGTTAGAAAGCCATGTTTTCAGTGGCTGTTAAAGCTTCCTAAGTAATTTTTTGGAGGTGTAGCATATTTCAGATGTGCAAATGAGAGTGAAATCCCCTCCATATTGTATTAGAGTGGCCTGTTGTGTGGATGCCCTCCACTGGCCAGATGCATTTTATTTGAATGTGAATTTTAGTGCCATTTCAATGAATGTGAGTTTCAAAGACAGAGATGTTTACGTGGCCATAAGTCCATTTTCACTGTGAGACTGTACTGTTTGTTTAGCAAATGGTTATCAGTGTCTGTGCTCTTTTATTTCAATATCTGTTATCATTGCAGAAATAAGTAAGAAAGCAGTATGCACACTGATAGGTCTGAACAGTGTTTGTGGCAACTGTGGAGAAATAGCCACGTAATGGAAAACTGGAATTGTTGGGTAGGGGGTAGGGGGTTGCTGCAGGAGGGGTTGTTCTGGGGGGACCTCAATGCCAATTGGCAATAATTGCTTTATATGGACCAATTAAAAACTGTGTAGCAGAGCCAAAGCTGCTAAATGTGGAAACTCATACCAGTGGGTTCATTTAAGATCTAATGGGGATCGTTCCACATAGGACAGGACTTCACTTTTTTTTTTTTTTTTTGCTAAATTAAAAGCTTACTCTTGCAGCATTTCATTTGTTTATGCTGTTCCATATATGATTTAGGTGTTTCAGATATAAAAGTGTTTTATTCAGCTATTAAAAAAAAACTTAGAAAATTCATTCACTGCAGGTCCACGTTTTCAAAAACAAAAGTTCTATACAGTAAGTACATCTGAATATGAGAACTGATAAACTATATTTACGTAAAAGAAAGTCAACAGTAACTAGTTACTTTAGTTAGTAAGTAGCAATAGTAATATATTACTTTTTTTAGAAAAGTATTAAGTAATAGTAATATATTACTTTCACTTAAAAGTACCTAGTAATAGTAACTTATTACTTTTATAATTTACTAGCACAACACTGAGTGTAAGTGTGTGTGCTATGCATTGCCTCTTTGCCAAGGCCCGGGCATACTGGGCATGCCTCCTTCTGCCTACAGGGTCAGGCTCAGGATATTCATCCTCTGAGTCCCTCTGTGCTGGCCTTGGCAATGGTGGGAGACTACAAGGCCCTGCCCCATGGTGTTCCTGCTGCAGCTGTTTCCGCAGGATCATATTGTGTAGTATGGCATATACTATGAACATCTGTGTACATGTAGCTGGAGATTAATTGCAAGGTTCCACCGGATATGTCAAGGCAGAGGAACCATGACTTGAACATCCCAAACACATGCTCTACAATGATCCTCGTTTGTGCGTGTGCCTCATTATGGTGTTCTTATTCAGGTGTGAGTGCATTTCTGATGGGTGTCATCAGCCATGGCTCCAGTGCATAGCCAGCATCCCCCACTAGATGGTCATATGGGATGTCCCCCCTGGCAAACACCTGATACAGCTGTGAGCAATGCCAGATGTGGGAGTCATGATAGCTTCCAGGTCTGCCAGCACACACATTCATGATAATATCCTGGGTATTGCACATGACCTGGCAGTTGATGGAGGGGAAGCCCTTGCAGTTTATGTAGACCCTACCCTGCTCACCAGGTGGTGCTTTAATGTAGATGTGTGTGCAGTCTATAGCACCAACTACCTCAGGGTATTCTGCTATATGGTGGAAGAGACACATACATCTGGTCAATGCCTCACAGGTTGTGGGGAATATATGTGCTCATTGGCATGTTGTGTCATGGCATCCAGGAATTGGTGGAGTACCCTAGATACTGATGCCTGTGAGACCCCCATGAGATCCCCAGTTGGTCTTTGGAAGGTACCTGTGGCTAGTATTCTTAAGCCTAGACACACCTTGGTATCCACATGGATGGGTTCCCCTCTATTAGTTCTCTGTGTGAGGTGTGGCCAACACAGCTCAATGATTTGCTGTAGAATGTCCCTATTCACCCTATAGTGCTCTACTATCTACAGCTCATGTAGGCCCTGGTAGGTTAACCTGGGTCTGTACACTCTTCTCCTCCTCCTCACTGTGGGTCACTTGTCAGCATTCTTCTCCTCACCGCCCTCAGTCTCTAGCACATATTGATGGAGTAAAGCAGCAGCAGCTTCTAACATTTTTAGTTAGTTTTGCCATTTAAAAAATCCCCCATCTGTGTACACCGGTGGTGTAGAGTTTGTGGGAAAAAACAGTCTGTAAGGTGTTTGCATAGTTTATAGTAGTGTGCTGGGCTGCTGCATGTGTAATTGGCTGATTCTGATACATTCCACCTGCCAGCTATGCTAGTTCTCCATGATTGCCTTCCTAGTGCTGTTTCCCCTTCCCAGTGCTTCCCTATTTAAGCCCCGAGGTGCTCTGCACATACCCAGTGCTTAAATGTAAACAGTGCTACCATTTCCTCTTTTCTTTTTTTTTTTTTTAAATCCCAGTGTGTGTACTAACACAGACCCTTTCCCCTTGACAACCAGTACTCCTTGGTTGTGTTTACATTCTGCATGCCATTGACTATAATGTCGAAATGCAGATTTAACTTAAAATTAAGTTTTTCCATTTTTTTTTTTTTTTTTTTCGGCACAATCCCATTTGTGCACTGCTGCCATATGCTTAAATGACCGAGATCGGTCAAAAAAAAAGTTTAATTTTCATAACAAATAATCACTTTTCAATGCCAATGGCCTTATATTTTGCCACTGGCATGTCTAATGTTGATAACACATGCTTTTCCATGAGCTGTCATGTCTCCATTTTATCGGTTGCAGAAATGTACTCAGTTATTTTCTGAATACATTTCTGCACTGACACTGTTCTAGCACAGAGACCTGGCAGCTTGGTGGATCACAATACCACATCATTTGCATGGTTTTCACCAGCAAATGAGGTAATTTGCATATTTGCCGGTTTTCCATGCTAGAACAGTGTAGGACTGCTTGTGCACGTGTAAATGGCACTATCCTGAATTGCTCAGTGGCCATTTTCCATGCAGGAGCTCCTACACTATTCCTGCATGGAAAACATGGCTTTCTGAATCCCGGGGAATATCTCACCTTGTTATTTTTAATATGATTGTCCAATACTCCCCTAATCACAACTGCATATGTCCTGTTCAAAGAAGTAGATTGGGGGTGGCCTGGTGTGAGTTCACCATTGTTTAGATCTAAACTGGATTTGTTTGATTCTTAGCTCAACAAAATCAGAGATTGCAAGAGTTACATTAGCAACTCTGTTAAACTGATCTGTAACTCCATATCATCATCATCAACCCCTTTTATCCCTTTTTCTGCATGGGGATGGGGTGTCAACTGAACCCAATCCCAAACAGTACCTTAATCCTATAAGCATTACTGTCCATGTCAAATGAAAGATGAGTGCTTCAACTGAAGAATGAATAAAACAGAGAATGAGTAAAATATCACTTGACTCAGCAATCAAAACTACAACCAAAGAAAAAGAGGCAAAACGCTTCTGGCAGAGGCAGCAAAACAACTAAAACAAATAAACTCAGCCTCTTGAATTTCTGATAATTTTAATATGAACAGCTAACCTCTTTCATATGTCAATTAGCAGACTTTATCAGAATTAAACCAAATATAAAGAGTTATATTAAATACTATGATGTAATGTATCACATGATAAAAGCACCAAGCAACTTAATACAATATTATTTAAAACATTATTAAGCATTTTGAAACATATTTTTTCAAATAATATTACATACTGTAACCAATATGCATTTATGTTCATGTTATGTGGTCCTTTCCCTATTCCTGTGCAATATGCTATTGATTGAAACACAATAATTTATAGCTGGTGGTTTTCTGGCTGCTAGTAGTATTTGCCAATGCTGTTCCCTATGTAATAATTGGTTATCACAGTTAAGAACCTTTTCCTGTTTAAGAACTGTTTCAAGAATGCCGAATAAAACTTAAGTTTTTCACATGTCCCAACATGTTTTGCTAATGTGTTTGCTAAAATTTTCTTCCAAATGCTATATACATGCTGACATATCCTATGCTTGAGCCTCTTCTTTTTCTTACCTACCTAATATGCAGAGCATGACAGACATATAGCTAGATACATGACAGCTGTAGAATTATAGTGAAAATGATAATTGATTTGTGTGCTATGTCACCTTTCATCACATATTTCCCAATTGTACATCACCAAAGATTGAATAAACCGAAGCTTCACATTACAGCATTTTTTAACAGGGAGTGGAGGTACTTGGCCAACATATACAAATTTGCCCTTTTCCCACTGTAGTACAACTGCAGACTTGGTATATTTAGTTAAGGGGGTGTGGGGGCCCAGCCCCCCACATTGGTGGCTGTGGTGGGGGCAGGCCCCCCACTTGGGTAGGTTTGACATACTGAGGTGTGTTGTTACGTTGAATGTTGGCCAAGTGCATCCATTGCCTGTAAAAAAATGCAGTAATATGAAGCTTCAGTTTATTCAAACTTCAGCGATGTCATCTCAGTAAAGTAAATTACAATTAAGTGTAATTTTGGTCTACTGAACTAGACCCATACACATATTTATATATCTATATATATATATATATATATATATATATATATATTTATATATATATATCACATTTAGTAATTCCTACCTATTCTTTACCAGTAATCATCTTAGATGGATGAAAATAAATATAGTCAAGGTTCAGTTTGTTATATTATCTCATTTGGTATCAGAAGATATACAGTTTTTGAGAAAGTAAAAATTTTAAAAACTAATTTATTGAAAGAGGATAGCTGAGTGAATTAATATAAAGGGTTATTACAGAAGTATCCTTGAAAAGGAATACTTTTCACAAATGTTAATCAAGCCGTTCAAAAACAACAACCCAAAGTGGTTCCATCAAGCCATCTGTTTACCATTTTCAACAGATAGTGCACAAATTAAAAATATATTTAAGAAACACTGGAACATATTTCAACATAGTTAGGGTGTTATTGATAAAGTGGGTGTCAAACCAATATTTATCTACACAACTTATAGTAATATGAAACTGATGAATTAAAACAACTTTAGAGTCACCACAGTTGGTAAAAGAAATTCCAATGAAATGTTTAAGTGTGTGGTATGCATATATTGCAAATTTATCAGTATTGGGAAATAAGAGATGTAACGTAGCATAACATACACACAATCAATGATCATTTTGACTATAATTCTAAAGGTGTAATTTATTTATTTATTTTTTTAATTTTTATTTTACATTTGTTTACCAGAATCTCCAACTGGGCCAATGACCCATCTTCAATGGAGAACTGGGGAGAAAAGCTCCATACAAAGAATTTATACATGAGGTTTTTAACAAGAAAGCATTTTTACAAATGGAGAATTTTCACAGAAGAGAGAGAAAAATTACACTATTTACAAATAGAAGCATATTTAAGATGATTAGTTAATACATATTGCATATGATTAATAAATACATAGTTGATACATAAATGGTTCAGAGTAAAAAAAAAGTGGTGGCAAGGAACATAATATGCATAAGATTAATTGATAACTTGAGTAATATGCAACCTGGGAAGAAAAGAAGAGATTGTTAGTAAAGTGGAGGGGGACCGGAGAAGACTATCTATAGAGGTAAGAATTAGAAACTGACAGGCATGTTTCTGATGATTACAGATGTACAATGTAATGGCATAGAAATCTCATGACGCATATATAACTAGTAAGTATACTTGACGTTAAGTACAAAAGGAAAGGGTGTGGGGGATACTGGGAGTTTTATGACATGTAACATTATGTGCTAAAATGAAAAAGAAAAACAAGGAACAGGAGGGAACTGGATGAAGTAGGATAGAAATAGAATAGGAGAGAGAAGCCTAGTGTGGAAGTATTAGACTTAGTGTTAGTGTTAGCATAGAGAGCTCATGATAGATATAAACTAGTAAGCATACTTAACGTAAGTACAATAAGGAAAGGGTGAGAGGGGGAATACTAGAAGTGTTTATCTAAATGTATGTCTGTCATGCTCTGCATATTACATAGACAAGGCCAAGAAGAGATTCAAGGATAGGATATAAAAGCATGTATATAGCATCAAGAAAAAACATTTAACAAACATGCTAGCAAAACATTTTGGGACATGTGAAAAATTTAACAAGTTTTTATTCAGCATTCTTGGAACAGTTCTTAAATAGGAAGTGGAAAGTAACGGTGATAACCAATTAATACACAGGGAACAGCATTGGCAAATACTGCTCACAGCTGATAAACCACAAGTATAAATGAATGTGTTTCAATCAATAGCATATTGTACAGGAATAGGGAAAGGAACAACTAATATAAATATAAATGCATATTGGTTGTAGCATATAATATTATTTAAAAGTGTTCTTTAAAATGCTTAATAATTCTTTAAATAATAATATTGTTATTAAGCTGATTTGTACTTTTATATCACATGATATGCTACATCATAATATTTGGTGTAAGTCTTTGTATTTCATTGTAGTTCTAATAAAGTCTGCTGATTGACAGACAAAAGTGTTTAACTGTTCAGAATAAAATTATCAGGGAATTGAGATGCTGATTTTTGTTTTTGTTTTAGTAAGCTTGTTAACAATGCCAGAGGGGGGTGTTGCTTTAAATGCCTTTGCCAGTTTGAGGTAGGCAGTAGTTACTCATTTCCTCTCATCCATCCCTTTGGTTTCCTTCTCAAAGAAGTCCACTAGAATTAGTAGTCAGGACCTTCCCTTGACAAACCTGAACTGATTAGGGTCCAGTGATTGTAGGTTACCTATGCTATAATTCATAATATTTATGATTATTCTTTCCAAAGCATTATACAGTAGGCTTGTCAATGGGTTGGTCAGTGGCGGCACGTGATATTGGACTGCAGCCCCCCCCCCAGCTGTGAGCCACAATGGTACAATCCAAATCCTCCTAACCTGCTCCATAGAAAGTGAATCCAAACTGCTGCCTTACCAGTCCAGATTTAGGAAGAAGTCTATGTGGTGCTAACTGCATAGACTGGAAGGGGATTGGACTGCAAGGTCAGCAGTCTTGGAACATTCAGAAACAGGAACCAGAAGTATGCATTCCGGCATGAATGCAAGATAGGATGCACAGCTTATTTGCAGCCAGGTACATCATGAATGCTGAGATAGCAGCTTGGATCATGTTATTGGCAGCTCCATTGTGAATGCCAAGATAGCAGCTTGGATTATCCTGCAGGTAGGTGTGTGTGTGTGAAATGACCCAGTTGATTTGTACTGGTGGTTATAGAGAGAACTCAGTATACCTGCTGGTGGTGGTTAGAGAATACCTCATGCTTGAACTCTGTACTCTGGGTTCAAGTAACAAGAGCCTGTATTCCTACCCACCACCGTTTGTGAATCTTTTGCAGATTTTTGCCTCATATTTTGTTCTATTCTGTTCCTCATAAAATATGTGGTTTATAATTTTTTAATTTGTTGAATAGCTGATGGTGCAGTGGTGCAGTAGTAGCATTGTTGCCTGACAGCTAGAGGATTTCTGGTTTGATTCCTGGCTGGGGTGCCTTCTGTGTGGAGTCTGCATGTCTTCCCTGTGTTTGTGTGTGGGTTTTCTCTGGTGTCCTCCCATGTTTCAAAGACAAGTATCTGCAGTATTTCTCCCTGGGCCTCTGCTGAAAATTGGCTTTTGTTCCAAGTCAGACTTTTCTGGTTAACACGTGTTAAATACATAAAATAGACAGGCATTTGAATTTCAGACTTCATATTCTTCAGAAAGTACATAGTAACACAAAACCTTTTATTCTAGCAATTGTCTAAGTTTATAAGAGGAATATTTGAAATTTGTCCCTATTTTTTGGACTATATTCCCCCATTATTGGCTTCATCCAGGTTTTTTGTACTAAGGTTGAGAGCTAAGGTGAGAACTGAATTCACTGAAAATATTTGAGGGCTGTATTCTCCCATTACTGGTTTGTCCAGGTGTTTTGTGCTAAGAGGTTAACAGCTATGGTGAGAACTGAATTCACTAAATGGTAGCCATTTACATTTCAGTCTTCCTCTCTTTCATAAAACAGATGATTTGGCATAGTGGTATGTTGCTCTGACTGTTTTGCACAGGGTCCTGGGTTCAAGTCTTGCCAGTGAAATATATTGTGGCAACACAGCATTTTATTCTAGCAACTTCCCAAGATTACACAAGCAATGTTTAAAATGTGTCCCTGGTTTTGGAGCTATTGTCCCCCTCAATAAATTTTGGCTTTTTCCAGATTTCTTGTGCTGCAAAGTTGAGAGATACAGTTGAGTGTCGAGTAGATTTTACAAGGAGCTGAGAGCTGCAGGGGAGGAGAAGTTTAGTGCTGCTTATGCTGAGTCAGCTTGCATTGTTAATAGCACAACAGGTAATGTACTTGTTTTTGATGCAGAAGGCTGTCGGTTCTACTCCCATAGGGGGTGCATGCTGTGTACTAAGAATGTCCTCTTTGGTGAAGGTACCTTGTAACTGTGAACCTATTATCAGTTTGTCATCCATTCCCTATTGCAATATTACTAGCTTATCATTTTTAATGTAACATAGGCAATGTGTTCCTCAAGGGCAACAGGCACTTTATTTATAGATGAAACAATGAAATATAAAGTTGTTTACTAGCAGAAACCTCTTCATTTGTTACAGATCTCTTTAATGTGGTATTATTTAGATGACTTTTACTTCTGCAGAGATTGTGCATATTTACTGATACTGGTGGATTGTAGAAGTTTAAGTAGACTTTTATGATGGAAATATTCTCAATTGGGCAGTTTTTTCATTATTGGTGCATGCATTTTGTTTCATTGTTTACTGGAAAAAAATGTTCAAAACAATAAATTTAAAACACCCTCTAACAACTGCACTGTATTATACAAGGAATATAATTTAATACAATCAGGAAGGTGTATCACACAACACGTGCATGTTTTGTGTGCAAGGGGACTATCATTTGAAAACAGCCCAAAGTTAATCTTTATACTAGCCAAATGTATTTTTTTATGTGGATTTCAATGCTGTTTCAATGAATGTGAGTTTCAAGGGCAGAGAAGTTTTAATGCTAAGACTGTTTTCATTGTGAGACTGCATTGCATTGTTTAGCAGATGTCTTAGTGTTTGTGCTGTGAAATGCAAAATAAAACTTTCAAATGAAATCCAAATCATCATAGAAGTAAAGCAGTATGCACATTACAGTGTTTATGGTAAATGGGGATGAAATAGCCCAGTAATTGGACATTGGAATGACTGCAGGTGGGAGGCTCCATTCAACTATGATTTTGTGAGGGGGAAGGGCAGCAAACTCAAAGACAGCCCCCAGCTAAATTATACCTCTCAACTGGCCAGATTTTCACAGAATGAATAGATTTTTGCTTCTTATTTTTGGTTTGTTCCTCATAAAATTTGTGGTTTTCTGGCAAATCATTTACGAATTAAGTTACTAAATAATGACAGACATTGAGTTTCAGACTTCATAACCTTCAGAAAAATGCATGCTAAAGCAAGACCTGTTATTCTATCAACTAAGTTTATACAAGAACAATTTTTAGTACTGTTTGTATGTTCCCCCAGTATATTTGGCCTTGTCCAGATTTCCTGCATTAACAGGTTGAGAGGTATATGCAATTGAATTGCTTTGTAGAATTAGGCATATTCATACCTCTCAACTGTCCCTGATTTTGGCTCAAAATGTTACTCTCCCTTTAATAATCCCTCCACAAAATGGCAATTTTGGAAGAAAATGTGGCGGGTTTACAATTAATAAATAACTGTAATAATCAGAGTTATAGATTACTTTCATTTCAGAGATGCATGTAGATTCTTTGATTTTGTCACTGCTCAAGTTAGCAGTACTAATATTAAAAGTGCCCCTTCTTTGACAGCTTCTCAGCTGTACTGTGTGCCTATTTTATATTTTTGCATCACATTTTTGGTCCATTTTTCATAAAATTGTGGTTTTCTGGCAAATTAGTGGCAAATCATTAAAGACTGAAGTTAGAAAATAATGACAGACATGTGTTTCAGATTTCATACCCTTCAGAAAATTCATACTAATGCAAGACCTACTATTCTATTAGAAGTTCATAAGAGCAATATTTAAAAATGTTCCTTATTTTTGGGCCTTTGTCCCACTTCTATGTATGGCTTTGTCCAGATTTCTTGCTCTGAGGTTGAGAGGTATGAGATATGTGTCAGGGCCATCACAGTCAGCCAGAGACATATCAAATTGTGGCATACTTGTTCCAACCCACTCCTCCATGTAGTAACTCTGGATGTGTTCAAGCAAGGCAAGGAGCAGTTATGCAGTGTAAGTGTGCAGAGTATCCCCCCATCCAAGGTAGACACAAGTACTAAAGTGGCTTTTCATCTGTCCTTGCTTGATTTTGCAGAATGTTCTGGTTTTCTGTCATATTTTTATACTGTTGATTTATACTTCTTATTATTCAGAAAGTGTCTGTAGCTCTGTGTTTAAGTAGCAATGCTTTCATGACCATCAGGTAAGCTTGTCTGAGATCATAAGATGCAAGTAAGCTTTAATAAGCATACTGTTAAAGAATTATCAATATTGAATGCCTTTTTGTTGTTGCCATGCAGAGAATACTTACATAACTAGATAACATTTAAGCCTTGGGTATTGAAATGTATACGACAGTATTTGTACTAAAGGACAGGATTACAGTATTTTAAGAAGCTCATTACCTTTGTTGGAGACTTGCAGTCATCTTTGCAGGCTTTACCCATAAACTAAATGGAATGCCAATCTATCATGTGTGGTCCATAACCTGTGCAGTAATCCTTTAAGCAATTTAACTTGAGCTTGTTACTTGTTTGCTGTTCATTTTTTTACTTTGATCATGTTTTCCCCATGAAACAAGTAGATAGTTGTTGTCAGGCAGCAGGTCTTTTTTTGATAAGAAAAATGTTTACAAGTGGGGGTATCACAGAGATTGCTACTTTCAGCATGTTACTTGGCACTTTTATAAAGCTGAATATAAATTACAATTAGAACTGCAGTACAAAGAGAAGTGGTTTGAGTTCAGTGCTGCTTGTTTTTCTTATACTTGTTTTTGACTGGCATTCCAGTAATGTATTTAAAAAGTAATTTATTTTTTCATGCCTCACAACCACAGTAGTGCAGCAGTAGCATTGTCGCCTCACAGCAAGAGGTTCTCCCATTCGATTCTCGGCTGGAGCTATTTCTGTGTGGAGTCTGCATGTCCTCCCCTCAGTCGAGTGGTGTTCAAAAGACATGCGTGAATGGGCGTGCCCTCGTTGAAGGTTGGGCATCAGGCTGGCACCTTGGCACCATAAAAATCTACTGTCAATCATTAGCAGACAGGAGTTCCACTGTGGCGACCTCTAACCGGGAAAAGCCGAAAGAAGAAGAACAAAAACGACCTTCTTGTTTCCATCTTGATATTAAGTAAGCTGTCATGCAGCCAATGCATTGAATTTTTTTTTCTTCTACACTTCATTTTGTCTTTATTGGACTCTCATAATGATGGTTTGGCACCCAGGGTAGCTTATTTAATTAAATTTCCAGTTTTTGTGGTTTGGATCATAACTCCTCCACTTTCTAGTTGACCACACCCCTTCCCATTAGCCCCACCTGTTTCGCTGTCTACTGCAGCCCCCCTTTGATTTGAAGTAACCAGCCACCACTGGGGTTGGTAGTTTCCCATGTCAATAGATGGGCCACCCATCTGTAGCATTTTAACCATTGAAGCCCTCCATTTATCAGGTGCAAAGCCCATTTGGAAACTATGGTTGAACAACGATTTTAGTAGGACCAATAAGTTCATGTTTCATGCTGTTAATGAGGCACCCTAGGATATTGTCAGGACAACTTGATGCAGTGTTCTTTACCTGCAATCTAGTACTGGTTGGGGCAAGATGGATGTTGGAATTTTTTGAGGAATACCCGGGGGGAGATGAGTTAAAGTTTGAACCATATTTGTCAGCCAGGAGATAAGCTGCATCTTCTGGTTCTGTGTAAGTGGCAATAGTTATGATATGTTTCAATGTCTTATGTCTGAGGTATTAAGAATTTAAGTTTAGCAATGACAGAAAAACTTAAAGAGAAAAGATTGAACAGAAAATATTAATATTCCTTTAAAATACCTGGAATAGGTTTAAAATCCAAATAAATTTCTCTCCAATTAATTTATTTCTCTTTAAGAAACTGTTAATATCTGTTTGTGAATTGTAATTTATTGATAAGTTATTTTAATCTGAATAATAAAATGTATTCATTTCTAAAATCAATAAAGAAATCCAGAAATATGTTCACCCCTTGAATTTTATGTCCATAGCTTGGCCTATAATGATATTTTTAGGATTGTTTTACAATCACCTATTGATATTTCATTTATGAAAATAATTTCAAACTATGAAACCAAAAATATTGTGTGCTGAAATTTCTAAGCAAAATATCTATGTTATAATCAAATTTTTGACAGACTAAACCTTACTAACTTGTAACAAGGACAAATCCTTTTTAAACGATGGCTTAATTTTGTTTTCTGGCATTCCACTGAGATTAAAAAATAGACTATGCAGAACACGAACTACAATGTATTCAAAACAATATTGCATGTGTTTTACATATATGCTAATGAGACAAGAGGAAAGTGAGTATACTACATAAATGTTCTCACTAGCTCAACAATGGCATTGTATACAGTTCTGAATGCAATATAATTATTACATCACTAAACAAACACTAACATGATCAAAGCAGTTTATATTTTAATTAATTGCACTGACAAATTCTTTCAAAATGACATTGACAACATGCATGACATTATTTAAAACAAAAAGCCTACTAATGACTCTCACCTGCTTCTTTCAATTAATAATGTAAGCTGAGTTCACTTTTCTAGTAAAACAATTCTGAATTAGCCAAAGAACTGCATACTCTTAACGATCATTACTATGACATTTAAATGCCACAACAGTCTCCAAGTTAAGGAATAAAGTTTGTTTATACCCTTTTTCAATTGTTATCACTTTTCTTTAAAAGATAATAGTTCTGATGTGTCCAAATGGAAAACAAACACATGCTCTGCATCTATGGATATGCTTAATTCTAGAGAATGAAAATCCCCAAATAAATCAATTTATCGGTCAGGCCTCAAAACTATTTAAAACACGATTGTGATCTAGTTAATGAATTACTTAACAAAACTGTTGCACACTGTCTTATAATCAATCCAGTTTTAAATATCTCAGCTGTCATCACTCTGTCTTAATGCAGTGTTAAAAGGGATATTCCAGGCAAACTGCATGCAGGTTACACTGCTCAAAATATTTGTGTAAATCTATCTATAATATTTCATGCTTTTTATTAATTTACCTTCAGCCGTAACATATAACATATTGCTGCACAAAGAATTCAGTCATTTTAACTGACAGATATGAAGATACTAAGCTGGAAGGATTTATATTTAATCTAGGAAAAGCACAAGCTGTTATTCCTTAGGGATCTATTACCGCCTATACATATTTCAATATTTCAGGGTATCATTGTATAGCTTAAATTTTACTAAAGCTAAATTAGGATTCACTTCTTATTATACATTGTTATTGAGCCAAGCAAAGTATACACACTTCTAATTATTAATAGTTGACATTGATGCCCAAATGAACAGCAGTTTTTTTTTTTTTTTTCCTGGAAATGAAGTAATTCCTAAAATCATTTAATAATAGAAAATAATGTGTCAGCCAGCGCCAGGCAGTTCATCGTACTAGTCTACCAATTTCAGCATGATACTGGTCAACTGACACTAGGGCAAGATGTCTACTTATATGTCCTTTTGCCTGAGTTAGACTATTGGACCAGGTACTGAATGGATTTTAGGACAGAGGCAGAGCAACTGTCCATAACTTTCTTCACTTTCAGGACAGCATGTAAGCATTACATGCAACGACAGTTGTGCTGGTAATATAAAGATATGTGTTCATTCACAGACTGAGAGAAAACACCATACTAATAAATTAGAGAACACATGGTACATAGTAACAACTTGCACATAATCCACTGTTAAAAATGAAAGACCATTTACCTAAGAAAAATAGTCAATGTCATACTCTTACAAATCCTTCCAATATTCACATCACAGAAACATACTAATTTGTCATACTCAAGGATTATGGTTTGGCTGAAGCATTGGTGTGCTACAGTGTAACAGCCCAAGGGTGTAACCACCAATCTAACAGAGTGTTGGTGTGCTACAGTGTAACAGGAAAAGTGTATAACTACCAATGCAACACGGTGTTGGTGTGCTACAGTGTATGTTGTGCTACAGTGTAACAGGCCAAAGGTGTAACTACCAATGCAACAGAGTGTCGGTGTGCTGCAGTGTGACAGGCCAAGGGTGTAACTACCAATCCACCAGAGCTGGGAAAATGTCATGCCTCAGTGGCAAGAGAAAAATATCACTAACCTACATTCAAGAACAATAACCTAGACTGGTTATATTTTTATGTGTTGTAAGGAAAATATTGTTTTAACAAATACAGCACATTTTGCCAACACAAGATAAAACACAAAGGTTTATATGTTCATAAGTAGGTACTAGGCTATTGGCCCTAGGGCCTATACAAGCCTAGCCACCCAAGAAAATTATTTTCCTGTGCCCCTGTTGAGCAGAGCCACAGAGGAGATCCCTGGGGTGAACTTCTTATTTCCCGTCCAATCATCAAGATTGTTATTGAAGAGTGCTGATGAGGAGCTTTGTTTGATATAGATAGGTAGTTTGTTCCAGAGTATGGGAAGTTTCTGGAACAGGAATCTATCCCTCCAGGATGTTCTGTTTATTGTGGTGGCAAGGTTTAGGTCCCTAGAACGTGTAGCTCAGAGAGATTGGGATTTCTTTAAGTGGAGCATGTCCAACAGCTCTGGGTTTGACATAACTTTGTATGTTAGGCAGAGATTGCCTCAAAGTAGGCGATATGCGACGGAGTAAAGCAGTTTTTTTTTTTAGATGATCTGCATAGGGCATCTGTTTGAGTCTAGTAATCCTCTTTGTGAGGTATTTCTGCAGCCTGTCTAGTTGTTGTAGATGTCTTGTGAGGTACATACCAAAAGGGGCATTGTACTCTATAATGGGTCTAATGAGTAACGAGGCGAACAATTACCTTTTTTTTCCTGGATTGAGAAACCTTTTGTGATGAGGTGTGCCACGTAGAAGGATTTCCTGACTACTGTGGTGATGTGATTATCAAAGGAGAGACTACTGTCCACCTGTGTCTCAAGGTCTCTTATCACACTTTGGGTGTTAAGTAGACTACCACCTATGTGGTAGCTCATGGGTACGGAGTTTTTACCAAAGGGAATGACAATGCACTTTTTGGCATTGAGCTTGAGGCCATGGCTTTGACACCAGGCATCTGTCTCAGTGACGCCCTTTTATAGGATGTCCACATCGTTAAGAGTTTCAATTATGGCTCCTAGTTTGCAAGTCATCTGCAAACTTTTTTAGCCAAAGACCTTCTTAGCCTGTACTTCAGAAAAGTAGATACCAAACAGGAGATGACCCAGGATTAAACCCCGTGGTACTCCACTTGTCACTAGCCTGGTTGGATTTGGAGTCTGCTACTTTCACAGTGTGTGTCCTGTCAGTGAGCCAGTTGGCAACCCATCTTGTGACATAGGGATTTATACCTAGTTTACTGAGTTTATCTATAATTCCAGAGTGAAGGATGGTGTTGAAAGCCTTGGCGAGATTTAGATATGCTGTGTGAACCAGCTTACCCTCATCTACAGCTTTGGTGACTACTTTAAAGAAGTCTATCAGGTTTAGGAGACATGAGCTGCCTTTTATAAACCCGAACTGGGTGGGGTCCAGAGTTTGGAGATTACCAATGTCTTTGTTTATAAAATCCATGATGATACGTTCCATGGCCTTGCAAACCAGGCTCATTAGGCTAATGGGGCGGTAGTTCCTGGCATCCGTGGTGGCTCCCCCTTTGTGGAGTGGGATAACCATTGCTGTGTGCCATTCAGTGGCAAGGCTGAGGTGAATCTATGATTGAATATGGTGCTTAGGTGGGGTGCCAGTTCATTCTGTATTTCATGTAGAATGCAGCCTGGGATGTTGTCAGGTCCCATGGATGCTTTTTTCTTGGCTTTGGAGAGTGTGTGTTTTATCTGTGCAGCCGTGATTACAGGAACTTTTCATTCTTCTGGTATAGAGATGGGCCTTTTAGGGGATGAGGGGGAGGTAAAGTTAGCACTGAACCTATCTGCCAGGATGTTGGAAATATCAGTTGGTTGTGTATATTTAGTGCCATTGTGCTGTAACTCAGAGCAGATCTGAGTGTTGCCATTAAGATTACTGACATAGCTATAGAATGCTTTGTGGTTGTCTTTATAATCAGTGGTGATTTTGTTTTCATAACTAGCTTTGGAGGATTTTATGAGGGATCTCAGCGTCTTACTGAGGCTGACTAGGGAGTTCTTCCAGTCATGGGATTTTACTCTTTTTTGCAACAGTTTCTTTCTTCTGCTGTAGAGTTTGTTTATGGCAGGGGACCACCAGATTGGCTTCCTTTTTTTGGAGGATAGCTTCTTGGT
Source organism: Protopterus annectens (assembly GCF_019279795.1). Lineage (NCBI taxonomy): Eukaryota > Metazoa > Chordata > Ceratodontiformes > Protopteridae > Protopterus > Protopterus annectens. The sequence goes on along the minus strand of NC_056728.1, from coordinate 449,870,820 downwards.
TCTGTTATTGATAGCACAATCCATGCACTTGTGTAAGTGCTTATAAAGTGCATTTGTGTAGGATTCAGCAGTCGTACCTCTATTGTCCGTCTGCATGGGTGTTGTGAAGTTTGCCACTTCTGTCTTAAGAAGCGTGAAGTTGGCTTTGGAAAAATTGTTTACGGTTGTTTTCCTAATGGGGGGTGGGGGCGGGATGTGGATATCTAGGCTGATTAGCTTGTGGTCAGATCTGACCAATGAGGAACTGACCTCTGGTGTGGAACACCAGTCGCCCATGTTGGTAATGACCAGGTCTAGGATATTGCTATCCCTGGTGGGAGTGTGGATAAGCTGATCCAAGGCATTGGAATTTATGAAATCTAGAAAACATTGAGCAAAAGAATTGGTACATGAGTAGTTTTCCCAGTTAATGGTGGGGTAGTTGAAATTGCCCATTATTAGGGTGTTAGGTTGTACCCTAATATTTTCCAGTGTATCGAGAAATGAGGAGTGGGAATCCTGGGGCATGGTGGGGGATTTGTAGCAAGTTACAATTTGGACTGCGGTCTTGCCCAGAGTTAGTTGCACTTGGATAATCTTGGATGCATTATGCTGAGCAACTAGCCTGGAAGTTTGGATATCCTTCATGAATATGGACATGCCTCCACCTTTAGTGTTTTGGTCCAGGTTAGGTGGCCAAAAGGTGTGGTATGAATTATAACCTGGTAATGTAGGGGTGCTCTCTGGAGCCTTGAACCAGGTCTCTGTCACTGCACAGAAGTCGATGTTCTCCATTTTAAGGAGTGCCTCGAGTGAATGCATTTTGAGGTTTAGACTTCTAGCATTGAGTAGCATTACCCTCAGATTTTCCTTGTTTGTACCTGTTATGGTGGTGAATTTTCCATTTGAACCTTGCCTAAAAATAGCACAATGGGGTGGCTAGAGCCTTAGCCAGTATCCGTAATCCCAAGGGTGACAAGTGCAGGCCATCTCTGGCAAAGCATCGTGGTCTGTCGATCATGTCATCCCAGGCAGGCAGATACTGGATACCCTTAGAATGATACCAGAAGCTTAGTCAATTGTTGAAGTCAGTCATTTTGTCTTTGTACTGTGGTATCATTCTGGGTGATGGCAGGATGCTTCTCAGGGCTAAGGTCATACCTACCTGGGCTACAAGATCGAAGAGCTCCTCCATGTCTCTTTTCATGTAGTCCAGAGAGGTACATCTTAGGTCATTCACACCAATGTAGACAATGATGGAGTCATATTTGTACTTGTTGTGGAGTGACCTGAGTGCGTGCATTATGTGGTGGAACCTGGCACCCAACAGGCAGCTGACAGTAACTTTCTCCTTGTTTAGCCTGGTGAATGGAACATCAGTGTGCCTGACTATAGAGTCACCTATGACTAGAGTGTTGGGTACATTGTTATGTTTGTGGGTTATATGTCATTTGGTTTGTGTTGGAGCATGGAGGTTGCATGCATTATTGCTTTGGAGTTCTCTGTTGCTTGAGCAGATTTTTATTGAGAGCCTTCACAAATGTAGGTGTGTATTTTCTGTTGCTATGTGTGTGTTTTGGTGGTGTAGGTTTTGAGGGACTATGAGATGAGTGTGGTGTGGTGCAAGTGTTTGCATTCTCCTCTTGACTGTCTAGTCCATTCTTGGGTGAAGAAGGCTTTTCTTTCAGTTTGACTATATAAGTGCATCTCTCACAGGTTATAGTGTTGGGTGGTAGGAGGAGAGGGTTGTCTGTGTACATGAGGCAATTGCTGCATTGCCCCAAGATGCCCAGATTAATCAGGTAGACAGGAGAAAACACCGGGAGTTGACCCTTAGACATGCCTGGATAGGTGCTTATTTATTAAAATCCCTCTAGACAAGTGAGAAAAGTTGATGCTGTAGTAATTTGTAGCTTATTTAGCACTTACAACGAGTTCTGAACAAGTGATGAGCTCAAAGAAACAGATTTGAGTGCTAAAACTAAAAAAATGGTCTAGTTCTAAGGGAATATTTGAAGAGCAGACTTTATGGCGCCAGGAATAGTTTAACCCTAGCTAAGCAGCGATGCATAATGTGTATTTTTTTTTTCATATATAACAGTAGTAAGTGAGCAAACTAATTTAAACAAATTAACAAATAAAAAGCTAAAATCTGAGCCCCATTCCAGCAGTCTTTGATCAGACAAGTTCTAACTGCACACTCCTGCCACTAGGGTGCAGGGGAACCTTCTCCAAAAAAAGATGGTCTGGATTAGTGCTCAAGTTATGCAAACAAAGCTAGATTCAGCAGGTCTTAATTTAGTCTATGCTACAGCAAACAAGGTGTACCAATTTCAGAAAGAAACAGTTCAAATACGCAGGCACAATAAGCCTTTAACCTGAATTTCCCAGCTCAGAAGGGCAGAATCTACCCTCTCCTCCCACAAGAGTGCAGACCACACCTTCATAATGTAAAATAACTGGCCCAAAGCCCAAGTGCTTAAACCAGAACTAATACACTCTTAGAACAACTGACACTAAGCCTTCAATCAGCAACTCCCAACTTAGAAGGATGTAAGCTACATGTCCTGCCACAACAGTGCAGACCACAAACCTTCTTAATGTAAAACAATTGGTCTGAAGCCCAAGTGCTTCAACCAAAGGCTTAGAATAATAGTTTCAATTTAATCAGGCTACTACCAAGCAGTAATAAATGCAGTCTTCCAACTGCAGGCACTGGTGAACAGCGAAGTAGTTTAAATGTCTATTAAGGAAGATGTGGGAAAGGGACTGTCAACACTTGGACTAACAACTGGAAACCTTAAAGCATGCAGTTCAGTTAGTTTATTTTGTTGAGTGTTTACAATTGTTGTTAAAGGTAAAGGTTGATCTAAGAATGCAAATCAGAGTAATATAAGCAAACAAATGAAGATAAAAATAAGTCCCAGGAGCTACGCAAGATGTCGGTGACTCACATTACTGCCATTCTAGTTGCATGGAAGTTAAAAAAATAATTTCCTTAAGTCTAGCGAAGCATGCATATAGTGGATTCTGGCTGGTAGGGGGCGCCTTCCAAGATCACCTTATGGTAGCAGGTCCATAACCACTTAATAATTCTGGTGCATTAAAGCAGTCAGATTACAAAATATAATGAAATAATTGAGATATAGTAGCAGCCATAAGTTATTTATTCTTTTTGATGACCGTCTTAGTCCCACTAGGTCACCAGCCTCTTTTCAGGGGAGAGCTGAGGTGGTATTCATACTGACAAGGGAACATTTGACCAGGACACAAGGGAATTTCCATTCTTTTTAGTAAGTGCCATGGGATCTCCTGCAACCACCTGGGCTACTACAAGCTCATATGGACTATGCCTTATTTGAAGGTTGGCACAACAAGTAGTGCACCACCCCTATCTCCCCTCCCCCTGCTGCATTGCAGTATCATTACTGGAAAATTAATTCCTGTACCTAGAGTGGGGATAGACTCCACAGCCTTCTACATCAAACAGGAGTGCACTACCTGTAGAGCTACTGAGACTGCAAATACACATATTAATTTATAGCCGCCAAGAAAGAAAACAGCACTGATAAAGATAAACACTGTACCAAGCAAATGCAGCAAGAGGAACTGCCTAGAAATTTTTGATCATTTACTGAAATAACACCAGTAGAAATAATTTAGATCTGAATGCTTGTGGGTAGCATCATACCTCTCAACTTAGTTGGTCAAGAGTTACGGACAAAGAAAAAATAATGGGAGAGGAATAAAATGAAGACCATTTTTTAATAGTATTCTAATTGACTTAAATGTTAATCATTCAGTTTTCATTTTTGAACAAGAAATATAAAACTCTAATGAATGGCATCACTGCACTGTAATAATAATAATAATAATAATAATAATAATAATAATAATGCATGATTTACCAAAAAATGTTATGAGGGCTAGGACAAATATGTGGAGCAAAATCAGGGACAGGCTGCAAAAACAGGGACAAGTGAGAGGTATGGGTAACTCTCAAATGGGCATGTCTGGATGATTTTCAGAATTATATTAGAACTGTCCATGGTCAAGTCTCAGAAGAAGACTTCAAGAGTTTGTATTTTTAATTACTGAGATAATTAAAACTGCACATCCTTAACGTTTGAAGCTGAGTTTTCTTCATTTTCAGATACTTTGGTATGGTCTGACATTACCATAATCATAACATCAACAAAAGCAAAAAAATAAACTGCAGCCACAGTCAACTCTCCATTGTCAAAATACTGAACAATATGCTACCTCTTATAAGGTGAAATAAATAGGCAAACTGCAGAACATTTACCAAAAATGTGGGAGGGAGCCCACACCATGGTTAAAATGTCACTTTATATGTGTTATACAATATGGCCAGTTCTTCACCCATTAGAGACTTTGGGCAAACTATTCAAGTTGCAAAAGTCAAAGGCCATAAATGGGCAAGCCAAGCAAGCTGCCCCAAAAACAAACACAATCAACAAAACAAAAAATTAAAGAAACTACCACCATAATCAAACTTCCATCTTCAAAATGTGGAATGCTCCACTATCTTGTACAATGTGGAACAGATGGGTAAAATGCTACACATTTACATACAACTAGAAAGGAATCTCACACTGTGATTAAACTATAGACTTTATACTTATAAAAAGATATTCCATAACCCCAACTCTCTTTGCTTGCCCAAACAGTCAAATGGTTACCAAGCAAACATTTCCTTTTACACTATTTATAAGACAAAACAGTTAAATAGCAGCTGCAATATATTGTATTTTACCATACATCCAACACTTCAAACATTAGAGACCTGAGAGTAAGTTGAATGAGTCGAGGACACCCCCCCCCCTAAAAAATATAAGCAAATTATTTTCATATTCTCTTTTATCATCTCTAGTTACAAATTCTCAGTGACAAACAACTCCTTAGCCTTTTCTCCATCTCAGTTATTATTACTTCATTCTACTCCCTACATCACATTTTAATCGTTGACCCTCTTGCATGTGAGCATACACACACACACACACACACACACACACACACACACACACACACACACACACACACACACACACACACAATTAAACTCCACCATCACTTACAGCTACTTATATGATTGTACTGAGATCAAGTGAATAGAAATATCATAAATAGTGACTCTGAAATGTATTTCAGCTCAATTATGTCAGAACTGTACAGTGCAACTCTTCTCTGCCCTATCAACTTCTTAGCACAACAATCAGAAACAAAGAAGAAAATTAGGAACAGTTTTTAAATATTTCTCTTACATTCTTAGAAAGTTTATAGAAAAACAACCTTTGCATTATCGAGCATTTTCTGAAGGATACAAAATCAAAATCAGAAGGTCACATGTCTTTATTATTTAGTGACCACAGCCTGCAACAATTTGACAGAAGCCACAAATTTTACATGAACAGACCAAAGTGCCACTTGTGTCTTTAGTCAAGAATGCAGGGCAAAGCCAAAAATAATGGCAGACAAATAGGGCCAAACATTAAATATGTCTTGTGCATGTATTAACTAGGTAAACCCAATATGCAAAGTGTGAATTGTCAGGGGATGACCTGGGAGCACTGTTTGATTAAATGAGTTGCTCAAAATCACAGAATAGGCAAATGGAGGTGAGTGCATTTTCTGAACAATAAAAACTATGAAACTGTAATAACTGGTATTATTAACTGACAATCCTCAAAGAAGTTAACAAGTAGTGGCAAGGCATAAATATATAACAAAATCTGTGATGTTCTGCAAAATCGCAGACAGATAAGAAGCAAACTATGTTAATTCACTTAAAAAGTTAACTGAACAACAGGATTTGCACCATGCATTTTCTGAACATCTGAACAATAAAAACTACACATTAGAAAGCATTCTCTGAAGGGCATAAGTCTGAAACTCCCATGCCTGACATTATATAGTGATTGCATTCCACAACAGTTTGCTCAAGAATTATGGACAAAGACAAAAATAATTGGACAGGGGGCTCAGATTTTAAATTCAATTTTTAATCATATTATTTAACCAGGTAAACCTACTGGATCAAATGTGCCTTTTCAGCAGTGACCCAGGAGTACTGTATTTACTCACAGTCACACCATAGGCAAATGGAGTTGGGAGGATTCAAATCCCGTTCTTTTGACTGCAGGAAGCAATTCATAAACAACTCAGAACAGTAAGTGCCAGACAATTCTAATTCACTAAAAAGGTTAACAGTTGCATGGTCATGTATTTTCTGAACAATGAAAACGATGAAGCTCTAATGACTGATTTTCCAAAAAAAGAAGGTAAGGTCTGGCAGTTGGTGTGGAAAATTAAGACTCCAAACAGTTAATGAGTTGCCTCAAACATAAAAGGGTTTGAGTCTTTCTACCTTCAGCTGAGGAAGTTGCTTAACCAGAAACTTTCTAACTGCACAGACTTACTCCAGGTTCTTGCTAAATGTAGAAAAAGAAAGATGTTGAAGTATTTCTCCTGACCTCCCAAATGCTGAATGTAGCAAAAGCTTTGATGAACATCTCCCAACTGCTAAATATCAAAGACATCTTATACTTCTTTTTAGAGACATCTTGGAGTAGTTTTCCTGTCTCTACTACTTCTCAGAGTCTCCTGAAAAGATCACACTCTCTCATGATGTAACAAGCACACAGGAGAGGTGCTTGTACTTACACTTAGCCAAATTAGTGAACTGTATGAGACTTACTCCTTTGGACTTGGCCAATTGACGGTGGTACACATTTTCACAGGAGGGGCACTTGCCCCTGCGGGTCTCCTCAAGCGCATGTTGAATGGTGTTGAGAAAGGTTTGTGACTGAAAATCATCTGAGTTTTCTGCCTTTATCCATTATAAAAGGTATAGTTGTAGAGGTATAGCTGTAAGAAATATGCTCTCCTCTTGGAAGTGATTAAACATGCTAGCTTAATTAATTACTGTATGTCTTTTTAAAACTTAGGTATGTATAATTATGGTAACAATGGATGCATGTTACCTCTTCAGAGTAATACCTAATGATTATGGAGTGAAGGCAGTGGCACAATTTATTTCTTCAGAAATGGAAGTACCAGCTTTACGAAGAATATGTATGTTACTAGAATTGGTGCTAAACAATAAGATCTTCACTTATGGAGATAAATGCTATTGGCAAAAGTGGGGAGTAGCCGTGGGCACCACCTGCATGAATAGTTATTCAAATCTAGTGCTAGCCCATTGGGAACCAATTTATGTTCAGAATGATGATAACAGGTGGAAAGATAGTATCCAATATTATGGACATTTTATGGATGACATATTTATGGTGTGGCAAGGACACCTTATCTTACTACCATCACTACAGTCCTAAAATCTGAAACCCATATGTCCACTACTATGATTGAATCTCTAGATGTCAGATTAACCCTAGATGAGAATATAGGTATAACCACTTCCATATTTAGAAAAGAAACCTGGAGGAATCATTTACTCCATAAGAGTAGTATGCACCCCAGATATATTTTTTCTAACATCATGGAAAATCAGCTGGTAAGGATTTCCAGACTGTGCACCAAAGAAGAAGTTTCTATTCATGAGCATCATGCTTTAGAACAACAACTCAATAACAGAGGTTACACAAAGAGAGATTTTAACATGAACATGAAGAAGATACATGAAATAAGAAGTCAAAAAGGACCCCTGCTATAATCGGAACTTAGGATTAATAAAACATATCAAAAGCAGCAAAGAACTTTTGATAGTTTACAATGTATGCTAACTTACAGCAATGACACCTCACATATCTGTCAAACAGTGATAAAATATTGATCGGTTTTAACTGTGAATGAAACTATAACAAACATTGTAGGTGAAACACCTAAATTTGTCTTTAAGAATAAGAAAAATCTGAAAAGATTATTGTGTAATAAAGATAGAATAAGCAAGAAGAAGATGAGCTCCAAAAAAGGTATTTATATATGTGGCTGTTGCAAAGCATGTAGTTGTATCAACACAACAAACTGTTTCCATCATCCAGTTAGTGGAAGGTCTTATAGTTTTAAGGGGTATACTGACTGTAACACCAAGAATGTTATACACTTAGCAGCTTGCCAAAACTGTTCAGCTTTTTATGTAGATAACACCAACAGAAATTTTAAAGAACAGATTTTTATGTCACGAGTGATATAAAGAACTGTGTGATAATCAGTGCTCTAGCAAATCATGTTATGAAGCATGTTGGTCATTCATTTAAATTTATGGTTCTTGAGTCTCTTCAAGAAAATATAAGGGAAGGTGATATACACAATAAAACAGAGATCAATGAAGTCAAATAGCAGACTTGCGGGCTGATCCAAAGCCCGGTCTGAATGCAGTAATTCCAATAAAATCTGCACTAAAGGGTCGGCGCCCCTATTAAAAAGTACTGAATAGTCAAAAAGAAGGAGTTGTCCCATTCTGAAGCTTCAGATTGTTTGTTTGCTGAAGCAGAACAAACTCAGGATCTGAAGAAGGCTATTAAGCTGAAAGAGCTTATCCGTTTTCTCTGCTGAAGATGCAACTTATTTTGCTTTTGTTTTATGTTTTTCAAGTTGTTTTTTTTAAAAGGATTTTAGTTCTGTGGTTGTCCATTGTGGATATTTTGTTTGCTGTGTTTTTCCTATGTTTCCTAAGGACCTTTAGTGATATGCAAAGGCTTATTCTTATTAAATTTTAAAATCAGGAATTTTAGTTTTGGTAGTTAAAAAAGTGATTATAATCCTGTGCTCCATATCACTTTGTAAACATTTTTATGACATGTATGAAAGTGAATTACATGCCCCCGGATTCACTAAAGCTTGCACGGAGTGCAAGATGAGTGCAGGAGCTCACGCAGGCAATATGTCTGCCGTGCGATCCAGGAACAGCCGGCAGGGGCGTGCACGAGAGCTCCAGTACTAATCTTGCAAGGACTAAGCCCTGATATGCAAATCACCTCATTTGCAGAAGAAATCCATGCAAATGAGGTGATTTTGCAATCCAGGAAGCTTGCAAACGTCCGTGCAAGACTAGCGCAATCTGCAGAAATGTACTTGGTTAGTAACCAAGTACATTTCTGCAAATTCCAAAATGGAGCTACGACAGCTCCAAATAAAGGCTGCATATCATTGTGGAAGCATGCCAATGGCCAAGTATAAGGCCATTGGCATTGACTGTGTAAAAAATAAAAAAATCAACTTTTAATTTTTTTTCGACGATCTCGGCTGTTTAAGCATAGGGCAGCAGCACACAAACGGGATCGGGGGAAAATAAGAAAATAAACTTAAAATGAGCATTCTAACTAAAATCAGTATTCTGCCATGCAAATCAATGGCAGGCAGAAGACAATCTGGCCAGTGAGTAGTGGTTGCTAAGGGGGAAGGCTCAGTGTGAGACATGTAACTATGAATTAACAGGCAATCCTATTGAAATGAGGGGAAGGATAGTGAATCCCAGATATCCCCAGCATCTGAGACAGGTCCCATTAGTGTAAGAATATGAATAGCTGGGTGCAAGACTAGGATATAGGTGACATCATGGGGGGGGTGTCAGGCATACTGTAAGTGGATTGGAGCCCTGTGGCTTGGGATTGCTCCTAGCTTAGCACAGCTAAGCTAGGGGTGTGTCCAAACTTGCCTAGCACTCTTTACAAATTATAAGCGGGTGTGCGCACCACGCACCGGGTTGTACAGGAAGAAAAAGGAATTTAAAGTAGGAAATAGCAGCTCTGTGCACATTTGAGCACTCTAGTTGTGCAGCGTGCACACAGGCTTAAACATGGAGGCAATGGGAAGGGAAAACAGCAGTAGGAAGGTAATCAAGGAGAACTAGCTTAGCTGGCAGGTGAAATGTATCAGAATCAGCCAATTACACAGACAGCAGACCAGCCCAGCCCAGAACACTACTATAAACTAAGCAAACAACTTCCCCTCTCTTTTTTTCCACACTCTACACCACCGGTGTATACAAGCGGAGAAATTTTAACAAAACCTACAAAATGAGAAGGGCTGCAGCAGGCAACATAGAACAACATGTGCAAGAGGCTGAGGGTGGTGAGGATGAGAATGCTGCTGAACAACCCACAGTGAGGAGACGGAGAAGAGTGTACAGACCCAGGGTAACCTACCAGGGGCTACATGAGCTGGAGATAGTGGAGCACTATAGGGTGGACAGAGACCTCCTACAGAAAATTGTTGAGCTGTGCTGGCCACACCTGACACACCAAACTAGCCAAGGGAAACCCATCCCAGTGGATACCAAGGTATGTGTAGGCCTAGGAATACTAGCCACAGGTACCTCCCAAAGCACAACTGGGGATATCATGGGGATCTCACAGGCATCAGCATCCAGAGTATTCCACCAGTTCCTGGATGTCATGTCAGGACATGCCAGTGAGCACGTATATTTCCTCAACACACGTGAGGTGTTGACAAGCAATATGCATCTCTTCCCACCAAATAGCAGAATACCCTGGGGTAGTGGGTGCTATAGACTGCATGCACATACACATCAAAGCACAACCCGGTGAGCAAGGTAGGGCCTACATCAACCACAGGGGCATCCCCTCCATCAACTGCCAGGTCATATGTGATGTCCAGGGCATTATAATGAATGTGTGTGCTGGCTGCCCTGGAAGCTATGACGATTCACACATATGGCATCTGATGCAGCTGTACCACAGATTTGCTGATGTGGACATCCCCTACAGTCACCTAGTAGGGGATGCTGGTTACCCACTGGAGCTGTGGCTAATGACACCCATCAAAAATGCACATACACCTGAACAAAAACATCATAATTAGGCACATGCACAGGCCAGACATATAATAGAGCATGTGTTTGGGATGCTCAGATCACGGTTCTGGTGTCTGGACACATCCAGTGGAGCCTTGCAGTATTCACCAGCTACATGTACCCAAATTGTTATGGTATGTGCTATGCTGCACAACATGATCCTGCGGAAGCAGCTGCAGCAGGAACAGCATGAGGCAGGGTCACACAGCCCCTCCAACATTGCCAAGGCCTGTACAGGCACAGAGTAACTTGGAGGAGGAACAACCTGAGCCTGCCCAAGCAGGCAGAAGGAGGCATGCCCAGTACGCCCTGACCTTGGCAAAGAGGCAACGCATAGCATATGCACTGACACAGTAGGGACCCAGGGAATGACACCTCTCTCTGACTTGCACAGACAGTAAAAGGGATGCCAAACATGACACTACCTGTGCTCAACCATGTATAGGGAGTGTACTATGTGCATCCGACATAGGCAGCCCTCCAGCACCATCCTCAAGTCTGGCACACCCTCAAGGTAAGTCAATCAACCTACCAATTGCCAAATGGAGTAGAATGTGTTGTTGCCCGTAGCTATGGTATGGATGTGAACATGCAAGGGAATTGGGTGGCTGAATGTTATTGCAGCAGACAGTAGACACCCACAGTGGCACCTTGACATCTGTAACACATACTGGAGTCACCATAGTAGCCAGTACTACACAGGGTGACAAAACCCACTGCAGAAAATGGGTTGAGTGACACGTGTGTCCATAAGACCCACACATGCCAGTCAGGAAGGTTCACATACCCAACAACAGTCTCAGCCAGCAGGACAGGTGTAGACAAACACAAAAAATGCTGCACTATGGCCTCTGAATGAGCCCTATGGGTAAGCCCTCCCCCAGGCCTACACAGACAGACTACAGCAGGCCAGGCAGTTGGATGTACGTTGCGAAGGCTAGGAAGTCAGAAACTAATATGTAGGTAATTAAAGCTAAGATCTGTAGTAAACTGGCATGCCTCTAGCCAGCACAATAGGTAAGACTACAGAATGAAATGGAGTACTTGATATACCAGTACAGTCCTAGCAAATGTGTACAAGTGTCAGGTGTGCCCCCCCCATCCTACTTACACTTATAGTAACAGTCAGGTGTGCCCCCCTACTCCTGTGTAGAAATGTAGAAACAGTCAGGTGCCCCCCCACTATGCAAAAATGTAGCAACAGTCAATGCCAAAAGACTGATGGATATCCTGCAGACACAGCATGCTACCTGTCGGTGTACAACACAAAGGTCAGCACTGCAGTACAAACAACCTGGACTTAATCCACACAGGCAATACAGATGGCCATACTGGGCATGCTCACACACTTACAGGAATGAAGGCAATGCCAGTCAACAACATACTGAAAGGTCATACTGGGCATGATTACACAGTCAAACACATGAAGGCCATGTCTGCAAACACCAGTGGACCAGACATATCTGGCAGTCACAGTTCTTAGTGCAGACACATGTCAGTATGCACCACTCCTGCCTTTCACACACAGTGGGTAGGAATACAGACACATATGTAAGGACAACATACTCTAATAAGCCAAAGATAGACGGACATAGATGTGTGGAAGAGGGTGATCATGACAAGGAGCCATCCGGGCCTGTCCCACCCAGAACACAGCCAAAAGGCCCCAAACACGAGGTGCATATGTCACTCACTGCAGATACTAGCCACCAGTATCTGTTAGTATGACAGACTATGTGGTGCACGTGCCAGCTGTGCAACATGACTGTACAAGGAAGTAGTCATCTAGTAGCTGTATACACGTACCTGTGACATATGACCTCATGTGTGCCTGCATGTGGCATGTCAACCCCTACATGAATGGGTTATGGCCCATGCACACACCTCCCTCCCCATAGCAGTATTATGACAAGCCTGCTGAGGTCATCCAATGTGAAATACACCTTTGGGAGGGCTGTAGCTCATTAATCTCCATGGTGTGGCCCGTAACTGCTGTAGTGATAAACTAGTTAGGTAGTCGTTCTTACCCCAGACTTGGCAATTGTGTGAGTGTGTGTCTGTCTGTCTCTGACTGTGGAGAGAGAAATGCTTTTTAGGCTACTCACACTCCATACAATTCATATACTCAACTTTGACAAGGCTGCTGATGTCACTCAACTAGGAATACATCTCTGGGAATATCATAGCCCAGTAATCTCCATAGCACGTCCTGTAACTGTGTAGTATGATAAAGTAGTTAAGCAGTTGTTCTAACCCCAGACCTGGCAACTGTGTGTGTGTTTGTATGTGTGTCTGACTGAGAAGAGAGCAATGCTTGTTAGGCTACTCATACTCTGTACAATTCATATACTCAACTTTGGCAAGGCTGCTGATGTCACTCACCTAGAAATACACCTGTGTGAAGATTACAACCCAGTGATCTCTGTCGTGCATCCTGTAACTGGATACTGCTGTAGTGTAATAAAGTAGTTTGGTAGGTGTTTGAACCCCAGTTTTAGCAACTGCATGAATGTGTGCATGTGTCTGACTGAGTAGAGGCTACTCACACTCCGTGCAAATCATATTCTCAACTTTGGCTAGGCTGCTGATGTCACCCACCTAGAAATACACCTCTGGGAAGGTTGCAGCTCAGCAATCTCTGTAGTGCATACTGATGTAGTGTGATTTTGAACTGTGGTAAGGTTCCATCCCCACCCATGGCAGTTCTGGATGTTTTGTGTGTGTTCCAATGTCTGTGTATGGAGCAATGCATTATAGGCTACTCACTCGCAGCTACATTTTAAATGCCCTACTTTGACAATCCTGCTGATGTCATTCATTGTGAAATACAACTCTGTGGAAAAAGCTTTTTAGTAATCCCCGTGGTGTGACCTATGACTGCTCTATGTTGTAGTGTGATATAGGCTTTGGTCAGGGATTCAATACCCACACATGTCAGGTGTGGATGTTTTGTGTGTGTCCCACTGTCTGTGTAGGGAGCAATGCATTTTAGGCAAGTCACTCGCAGTACAGTTGAAATAGCCTTCTTCGGTAATCCTGCTGATGTAATTTATTGTGAAATCTATCTTTGGGTAAGGACCTCTCTAGTAATCCCTGTGGTGTGTCCTATAACAGCTCCATGCTGTAGTGTGATATAGACCTCAGTCAGGGGTACTATACCCACATATTTCAGCTGTGGATGTTTTGTGTGTGTCTCACTGTCTGTGTAGGGAGCAATGTGTTTTATGCTAGTCACTCGCAGTGCAGTTGAAATGGCCTTCTTTGGTAATCCTGCTGATGTCATTCATTGTGAAATACACCTTTGGGGAAGGATTGCTCTAGTAATCCCTGTGGTGGTCCTATAACAGCTCCATGCTGTAGTGTGATATAGGTCTCAGTCAGGGGTTCTATACCCACACATGTCAGTTGTGGATGTTTTGTGTGTGTCTCACTGTCTGTGCAGGGAACAATGCATTTTAGGCTAGTTACTCGCAGTACAGTTGAAATGGCCTTTTTTGGTAATCCCGCTGATGTCATTCATTGTGAAATACATCTTTGGGGAAGGGTTGCTCAAGTAGTCCCTGTAGTGTGCCCTATAACAGCTCCATACTGTAGTGTGATATACGCCTTGGTCAGAGGTTCAATACCAACAAATGTCAGCTGTGGATGTTTTGTGTGTGTCTCATTGTCTGTGTAGGGAGCAATGCATTTTAGGCTAGTCACTCACAGTACAGTTGAAATGGCCTCCTTTGGTAATCCTGCTGATGTCATTCAATGTGAAATACACCTTTGGGAAAGAAATGTTTCAGTAATGTATGTGTCATGTACTGTAACTGTGTAGTGCTATAGTGTAATGAACTAGTTAGGGTGGGGTTCCACTCTCAGACATGACAGGTGTGTGTGTGTGTATTTGTAACTCATATCCTGTGTACTGGTGGATGTGAGTGTGGGCAATGTGGAGGGGATTTTGCTTATTTCCTTTATGGAGGCCCTACTATATACCACATTGTCAACCATACAGGGATAACAGATATAAATTAGCTGAGAGGCTGGGGTGCAAAGCCATACCCATACATGTGACATCAAGGCCAGCCAATCACAGTTAGTAACCCCACTATTACCCAGAGCACACACTCAACCCATGTGTCATATACACACACACATACCTAGGCAACAACCAATATGTGGGTAGTACACTGCATATTGGCCACTGATCGCAACTATGCAGTGATAGCAGTGGGCTACAGAGGGCATGTCATCCTGCCCATCTGTCCAATATGCACATACATGCAGACAGTGCACCTCCACCAAGTTCCTCAATGGACACCTGCACCACCTATGGTGCCTTCACATGTGACTCACAACAGATATACCATGCCTGACAACATGCCCTGTATGGACAGATGACACTGACATCAGGGAATGCTGTTAGCATACTATCAATGTAGGTGCAGTGTAAACCTGCTGCCCATTACCAGTTCCTGCCACAGGTAGGCAGGACTGGCACATCTGATGATAATCTGTGTTCACAACATGTGCCAGACACCTCAGGTACAGTAGCACATGTCACTGTACATGCATGTGGGAGGTGTGTACATCCCAGACACCATCCATGTCATGGACTTGCCACATATATGGCAAGTGATACACAGCATTGGCCACACACAATAGTCACCCGGGTGACTGGATGGGGGATGCAATACCCACCTGTGTGGGCGAATGCAGAAACTACAGGCCTGAGCCACAATGCAGACCATCATCATGTGGTCTGATGCCAAGGTATACCCATTGCCTACCCTTGTACAGCCAGCTGGCACAGTTGACCACCACATACCTGTGCAGACATGCACCCATGCATGTCAGAACTGGCACCCTGTGTGTTCGTGTGTGTGTTGTATGGTGCGTATGTCCACATCCACACTCACTACAATCCCCCAGGGCATACTGAAGCATGCTGCCTGATTTCTGACACCTCCTCATAATCTTTGCCCATACGACCTCCGTATGACCCGTGTGGTGCATGTGATACTTGCACATTGATGTGTTGTGGCAATCCCACTAGTGATGAGTTGCACTCCTATCCCTGCCAAGTGTGTCAATGTGTGTATGTCCCTGTGTGAGTGTGCCTCTGTTGACGCTGGCACCTGTTCATGCAGACAGGCACGTGTACGTCACCTACCGTATATCTACCGTATCCCTGTTGCAGATGTCACTCACCATCACATATATGTTCTGAGTGCTCCACAGCAGGTAACCCATGTGGCACATCCAATAACTGCATTGAACTGTAATAGCACTACATGGTTGTCAGGGGTTTGATACCCTGTGCTGGTATGTGTGTGACACAAACATGCTTCATGTTTACTCTCCCACCCCTCCCTGGTATGCATTTGCCTCTGTTTGCCTCCCCCACCCCCTCTCTGGTGGATGTGTAGGTCCACACCTGCTATGCTTAGGCAGCAGCATCCGTAATTTAAGTGATGCCCATGATCACTTGGTGACCTCTGCATGAATTGCAGCCCTCCCCTAGCTGATGAAATGTGGAACAGCTGTGGTAACATTCCCATAAACAAATACATGGAAACACACTCCAATACCTAGGAACATCATGGTGGTGTTGGCCCTTTTTGGTCACTGTGAGCAGTAACTTGATCTGCTGTTTGGCAAACAGCATCTCAGATAGATTGGGGATTTACCTCTAACAACATGCACTGTGGAAAACAAACAGGATTGGGATGTGCCTGACCTGACTACAGACTGTAAGTGCTGCTATACTGCATTTGGAGTAATGTTGGTTTAACAGTGTTTGTCTGGATATGCCTGTATTACATGTCACAATACCTGCCATGTCAGTTCCATGTGTATGAGGAATCCCCATCTGCAGTGTAATCTGCAGACTGGGCAGTGTTGTGCCTTTGGTTTCATGTGTTAGCCATGGTGCATCTCTGTGGAATACAGAAGGTAGTGTGAGGATTGCAGTCTGTAGATGGTGAAGGCTGTGACAGTTACTGACTTCATACTCCTCATAGGACATATGTTGCAACAAACCCCGTTACAATGGAAAATGTATGAGGTTATCATGGCAACATGTCTATAGAGGCCCTGTGTATGTGCTCTCAGCCACACCTCTGTCAACCTTTGTACATATGTCGTGCATGAAGTGTTGCATATGTGCTGTACACTATGAACAGTGTTATCATATCTGATAACAAGCCAGTGATATATCAGATTGCTACACATGTCATGTACAGTAGGGGTTATATATCATGACATATGCTTGACATTCTGTAGATGTTTGTGCAGTACTGAGGTCATTGTAGTGATGGTGAATGTCAGCAGTTTGTGTATTGTTAATATGTACATTAGCCTGTTTACAGACTGTGGTAGATGTCATTGTTCTAGCTCCCCTTCTAACTGATGTTACATGCTGCCCCACTGTATGGTACTGTTTTGCCATACATGTTTGTAGGGCTATACATACGCATGTCCCATACCACAGACAGCCATCAGACCAAACTGTGTATATGTAGGGTCATTCAGTGAGTGGCACATATGAGGATGGTGTAGAACAGATAGTCCATATACTGTAATAATATGCTAGCTTACCATATGTGGCTGTGGCTGTGTTCTCATTTGTTGTGGTTATGCACTTTCACGCAGGTGTATCTTACCCTGTGCTGTGACATGGCTGTTGAGCTTGATATATATCAGGTACATGTGCATTCCCCCATTGTTACATGCCTAGCAGCCTAGTGTACTTACCCAGTGAGATGTCATGCGCAGATACTTGCCAGATGTACTGCAGGGCCTCCTGTAAAAGTCATGTATGTCAGACAGAGCAGTGGGATGCTGTACAGATGTATGTCAATATCTAGTGGGTAGTGTGTGTCCATGGGACCCCTGTACCAGCAGTCATTATGTGTCAGGCCAGACAGGAGTGCATGAATCCAAAACCTATGGTGGCAAATGTATACCAGTCATTATGTGTTATACCCATCTACATGGCTGTCAGCATCCATATTGTCAGGCCTGGTACACATGTTATGCACTAAACAATTATGTGTAAACCTCTGGATTGTACAGGGTATGTACCAAGTTCCATATATGTTGGCCAATATCTCTGCTGCACGCCACATGGGTATTACATGCTAACGGCGGTACTTTACAATGATTTCCTTAGGATGTCTGTCAGTAGCCAATGGCACACATGTTATAAGCAGATGTCACCTTCCACACACACCATGTCTGTGAAGACAATCCAAATGACAGTAGCAATAATCAAGTAATATACCTGCTATACATACCTGACATCACCTTGCACTATGACTTTGGGACTATAGGGGCTGGAGTAGGGCTACACTCCAAGTCCAGGACATATGGTGGAAATATATGTACATATACTTATCCAGATAGCCATATATATATATATATTACACATGTATACTACTTCCAATTACCACTGTCATAGCAACCACCCACTATAAATCCCTACGGCATGTGGGTGTGGTCCCTTTACATTTCCTGTGTGATGGATATCCTTTCTGTGTGTGGGTATCAGTGTTACAGACAGCAGGTAGCAATACCTCTTTCAGGAGAACCTGCACACTCAGAGCTCCCACATATTCGTAGGAGGATCAGGAACTAGAGACAGACTGTGAGTAGAGTTGTGTTATATTTTGCATAGTACTGGTGTTACAGAGTGTGTGTGTGTGTACATACTAGTGTACCATGGAATGCAGTCTGTCTGTCTGCATATGTCACTACTGTGGGCCTCTCCTCTTGCTGGACAAAGGAATGCCTATCATGTATTGTCCATCCACCACACAGGTCCTGTGTCAGATATTACACTGGCAGTGTGTGTGTGCTATCAGTACATGGCTACATCCATTTCTGTGTCTCACCTCGATTCCTTGACTAAGCGTATGCTGCAGACTATCCTGTAACACCAGCACCTTGCTTACTGTATGGCAACAGTGTTCCACATATGTGCCTGTATTCCAGCCTCTGTCCTCCATCTACATACCAAGCTCTGCACATATGTCATGCTGTTGGGGGTTGTTCTGTAGTGGACTGTGAGTATATCACACTACCATCACTGCCATCAGTCCACTGCTGTTGTATCCCCCACACATACAGTGCAGCTGGGGCCATATATGTGTGGGTGTCACCTACACAATACATGTGTGCCCTTATGCACTCCAGAGGCCAGTGTATGTAACAGTGATATATGGGCCTGTATTACTGAGTGTAGGTGGGGAGCACCATAAATGACTAGGCTGTTACAAAATGTGGGAGTATCAGGGGTGAGCTTCCACAAGGTATCTGGATGTACTGTACTGTATATTTCATCTATATTGACATTACTTACATGAACTGGGGTACTGCAAGTCTACTGCCTCCTGCCATAAAGAAACGTCTTCACCTCCTACTGAGTTTGTACAGAGTGTAGATAGAGGCTGCTGAACTACACACCTGCAGTACATACTGTTGATTGTTTGTATCCTGTGGCCCAGTCTGTCTTCACTATTATACAAATTGAAGGGCTTGGCCTGGACAGCAACATTTGTGAACCTTTCCAGACTACTGTATTAGTGTAACTATTTCACAGTTGCTGTACTCTTTTTATATGGTTGTCAGTATCTGAACAGCTATATGACATGGCATATAGAACTGTTATAGTACACAATGAAAGGATTCCCATTTCTGCAAACCTGTGTGTGGTGTCTTTCCTATGACCTTTCTATGGGTATATGTTGCAGGAAACGATTGACATTTGCATGAGTGGCCCATACAGTGTCCAGTTTTTCAGGTGTTAACTGTAGGCATAGTGGCTGTTCGATATTGTGTGCACCTCCTACATATGCATCTTACTGTACATATATCTCTGTGTGTATGTGTAGTCACATGAATATATATATATATATATATATATATATATATATATATATATATAGATATATATATATATATATATATGTGTGTGTGTGTGTGTATATCTGTATCTGCATATATGTGTCTGTGTATTTGTATCCTGGTGATGTTGATGGCTTCCACATATTGCATGTCCTATGGGAGGCAGACTATACTTGGTAGAGTATTGCATAGCACATGTGTTTTTCCTGTGGGGGGGGGTGCCTATTCGTACAAGACATATGGTATGTGGGGCCTCTCAACCCCATTAACGGTGCATGTGGACATATGTGTAGTTGTTAAGTATCTCGCACAGAATAATGGGTACTTACAAATGTAAATCATGTAACTACTGTAAATTCATTTCAACAGGATCAAATTTCAGTGTGGGCAAAATGAAATATCAGACGAGGGGTAGGTACAACTGTAATTCCAAAGCAGTGGTGTACCTGGCCTCTTGCCAGCTATGGCCTGCATTTTATGTAGGGAAGACTGGCAGGAGACTAAGAGATAGGATATACAAACATGTATACAATATTAGAAAGAAAAACATTTTAAATGCACTGGCTAGGCATTGTAATGAAAACCTCACCCCAGTTTTAAAAGGTGGCCCCTACCAACTTTTTCTAGAAAAGTGTGAATTAATATGGCAGTTAAGATTAAATTCTTACACAGATCCAGGTTTGAATGAAATCACTTCACTGTCATGTGTTTTAAAACTGAAAAGTCTTTTGCATTAAATTATATTTATTAGTTTTTAAGTATTTGGAAATTGTCAATTGATACATTTTATGACTATTTTTACACATTTTTTGTATTTTATATGTATAGTATAATTAAATGGGTAGAGTATTTAGAATGAGGAGTGTCCTGAAACTACTTTGACCAGTAAGTTTTGTTGTTATTTAGACGTTTGTGTATTGTAATTGTCATGGGCTGGTTGTCATGTCAATCTTATTTTAAAAAATGTATTTAACTCTCCTGTTTTGCACAGCTGATTTGTCTGATGAAGTCTACCAAACTGGCAGGGTAGACAAAAAGCGCTTCACTTTTGTTTGGAATACAGCTTTGTGGATTATTCATTTGTGCACCAAAGCCGTTATTTTATTTTATTTTATTTATTTTGCTTGTTTGGTCCATGTTGTTGCTTAGTCTATTGTATTTGTTAATCTGCCATTGCTGTCTACAGATGTATGGCCATATGTACCTATATAGATTTATATATCTGCTAACATATATATAACTATGTCTGTATATACCTACATAGATATATATTAGCGTACACATATGTAACGTGCTGTATATATGTAGACATATAGGTGTAGATACATATATTTGTCGTTTTAGGCATATGCATGTATATTTGTGCATATATATTGATATATATGTATATAGTTATAGAAAAAAAAAAAAATATATATATATATAAATATATATACATATCTAGATATGTTGTATCTGTTTAGATAGTAATATATTTACACACACATACATCTAGATGTTGGTATACATTCTCTGTACTGTTGCATGACTGAACTGGATGATATGTTTCTGAAAACATCAATTTGCTTTGTGTCAGTCATGGCTTAGTGGTAAATCCCTTTGTCTATGATTATGCAGGGTCCTTGGGTTGAGCCTTGCTAAAGCTGTTTATTTTGTTGCTGGTCAGAACACAGCCTGTTGGAGACACAGTGACTAAGGCACTTTAAAGCAGTTGTGAGCGGGTTTGCGCGGGTTTGGGTGGAGCTAAGCAATGCCTATACAGGTTAAGCAATTCAGCACCTGAGTATAAGAAACAGTAATCAGACTTTAGCAGTGCTTACCTCCATGCAAACCTGCGGAAACCCATGTGCAACTGCTTTAAAGTGCCTTAATCACTCTGTATCCATTGGCCCTTGTTCTGCCTAGCAACAAAACAAACAACCTTTGTTAGGCTCAAACCCAGGACCAAGCACATCACTGCCAAAGTGATTTACCTCTAAGCCATCTCAGATATACATAACCCTGCTCTAGTCACAAACATATCATCCAGCCCAGTTATTCAACAGTACAGATAATGTATTCCAACATGTAGATGTATGTGTGTGTGAAAATATATTCTAAACAGATACAACTTATTGATATATGTGTATATATATATATATATATATATATATATATATATATATATATATATATATATATGTATATATATATATATATATATATATGTATGTATATATATATATATATATATATATATATATATATATATATATATATATGTATATATATATATATATATATATATAGATATATATAGATATATATATAGATATATATATATATATATATATATATATATATATATATACATACATATATGTAAGGAGATATATATATCTATATAGGTATATGCAGACATACATCTGTAGAGAAAGTGGGAACATAGCAGAAACATATATGTCCACATGCACTATTAATGGGGTTGACAGGCACAAACAACATATGTCATTCACGAATAGGTATCCACCCCCCCACACAGCCAAACACATCTGCCCTGCAATACACTACCAACTGTTGCAGATCCCATAACCAGGACCTTATATGGCAAGGGCACAAGATGTTAGCAGTACTCCATCCCACCTGTATGATGTCAGGCTGGTATCAGTAACATCTCATGCAGTACAGTCAGGCTCATAATGACTCCCTTTATGCAGTCATCTGTTAACTTTTTTAGCCAGAGTTCCATACTGTTGGCCTATACTTCAGAGATGTAGATGCCAAGCAACAGTGGTCCCAGGACTGAACCCTGAGGTACTCCACTTGTCACTTGTCTGGGGATGGATTTGGAGTCAGTTACACCTACAGTTTGGGTTCTGTCAGTAAGCCATGTGGCAAACCATCAAGTGGCACAGGGATGTATGGCCGGATTCATACATTAATCTATGTTTCCTGACTGGGGGATGGTGTTGAAGGGCTTGGAGTGGTCCACATAGGCTTTGTGGACCACCTTACCCTCTTGAACAGCTATGCAGACTGAGTCAAAGCAGTCAATCAGTTTCAGGAGACAAGAGTGGCCCTCCATGAGCCCAGTCTGTGTTCGGTCCAGTGTTTGAGGGTTGCCACTGTCTGCATTCAAAACGTCCATGATAATGCATTCCATGCCCATGCAGATCAGGCTCATCAGACTGATATGATGGTAGTTCCTGGGATCCAAGGTGGATCTCCCTTTGTGGAATGGGATAACTCCAGCTGTGCACCATTCAGTGGTCATCAGGTCTGATGTGAGGCTATGATTACACATGACAGTTAGGTGAGTTGCCATTTCATTTTGTAGTTTATGTAGTACACAGCCCAGGATGTCATCTGGTCCC
The DNA here is from genome assembly GCF_019279795.1 of Protopterus annectens. Lineage (NCBI taxonomy): Eukaryota > Metazoa > Chordata > Ceratodontiformes > Protopteridae > Protopterus > Protopterus annectens. Next base: position 449,847,801 of record NC_056728.1, on the reverse strand, counting down.
ATGGAAGCTGCATTCGTAGCTGTGGATAGTGCAGTTTCTACCTATGTGGCCATGATTACTGGGCATTGGAACTCTTTTTTATTGACATGGGCCCTTTTGGGGGTGAGAGGGTGGTGAATGTGGCACTAAATCAATCTGCCAGGATATTGGCAAAATCCGTGGGAGCAGTCTATGCAATGCCATTCTGTTGTAGCTCAGAGCACTTCTGAGCATAGTCAGTTAGATTCTGTACATGACTATAGAATGCTGTCTGGTTGTCTGTGGAATCTGTGGCAATTTTAGTTACATAACTAGCTATGGAGGATTCCATGAGGGATCTCAACTTCTTACTTGGGCTGGTAAGAGAGTTGTTAGCATCCTTGGATTATCCTTTTCCCTTCAACAGTGTCTACCTTCTGTTGTATACTTTGTTAATGGCAGGGGACCACCAGACTGGCTTGCCTATTTGGGAGGAGAGTGTTGTGGTTCTGTGTGGGATGTCAAGAATCATGCACATGTGGATGCGCTCATACAGTGCCTTAGTGCAGAATTCGTCAGTTGAACTGTCAGCTTCTGTCTCTATGGGTGTCACAAACATTGTCACTTCTGCCTTGAGTAGCATGAAGTTGGCTTTGGAGAGGTCTTTTACAAGCAACTGTATATACATTCATTTTACGTGGTCAGTATAATTAGCCTATGGTGGGATTACTTTGGTGAAACCTCTGTCTCATGGACTGCTGTGATGGTTTAGTGGTTAGCTACTTTGACTATAGTGTACAGGGTCCTAGGTTCATGTTCTGCAAAGGCAAGTTATTTTTGTTCTGGCCAGAACAGCAGTTAATGCATACAGACTAATTAGTGCAATTTAGGTTAGTCACACTGATTACAATTCAAATGCCCTACTTTGACAATCCTGCTGATGATGTAATCTCTGTGGTGAATGCTAAAACAGTGTAGTATGATCTAGAAGTCTGGTAGGGGTTCTATTCTCACACATGGGAGTTGTGGATGCTTTTGTGTCTGTTCCTATGCCTGTATAGGGAGTAATGCATGCTTGGCTAGTCACACTCACTACAATTCAGTTGCCCTACTTTGGCAATCCTGCTGATGTCACTCACTGTGAAATAAACCTTTGGGGAAAGAGTACTCCAGTAATTTCCGTGGTGTGTTCTATAATTGCGTAGTACTGCAGTGTAATAACTAGTGAGGTAGGAATTCTAATCCCAGATGTGACAGGTGTGTATGTGTGTGTGTGTATGTGTGTGTGTCTTAATTTGTCAATGTTTGTCATTTGTGTGGAGGTGGTTAAGAGTGTGTAACAACTATACTCAATGTTGAGTGGGTTTTGCAAATGTTTTATATGGTGCTCCTAGTATATATCACAATATCCACCGTGCAAGGATAACAGATGTGATATCATTACATAGTCAGTCAAGGGTTCGATACCCTGGACTGGTAGGTGTGTGACACAAACATGTTTACCTTTTAGTCTCCCAATCTACCCAGACTTATCTTTGCCTCTGTCTGCCTCTCTCACTCCCTCTCTGGTGAATGTGGAGACTTACACCTGCTTTGCTTAGGCAGCGGCATGTGTATTGGCAGTGATGCTCATGATCAGCTGATGGCCTCTGCATGAATTACAGCCCTCCTCTAGCTGATTGCATGTGGAACAGCTGTGGTAACATTCCCATAGCCAATTGCATGGAAATACACTCCAATATCTAAGAACATCATGTTGGTGTTGGGCCTTTTCATTCACTGAGAGCAGGAACTAGATCTGTTGTTTGACAAACAGCATCACAGATGGATTGGGGACTTACCTCTGACAGCTTACAATGTGGAAACAGGCCAACACACAGGAGGAGGATGTGCCTGTCTTGACTACAGACTGTAAGTGCTGATATACTGCAGTTAGGGTAATATCAGTCTAACAGGGTATGTGTGGATATGGCTGTCCTACATGTTGTACTACATGTCATGTCAGTGCTATGTTTATGAGGAATCCCCATCTGTAGGGTCATCTTCAGACTGGACAGTGTGTGATGCCTTTTGTTACCCACAGAGCACTTATCTCTCAACTGCAGAAGGTAGTGTGAGGATTGCAGTCAGTAGACGGTGATAGCCGGGAGAGTTACTGATGTAATTTCCCTCATAGGACATATGTTGCAACAAACTCTGTTACGACAGTAAATGTATGAGGTTATCACAGCAACATGTCAATATAGGCCCTGTGTTTGTGCCTCCAGCCACAACTCTGTCAACCTTTGTACATATGTCATGCAATAGGGTGTGCATATGTTCTGTACACCATAATCTTTGACAGCATATCTGATAACAAGCCAGTGAGATATCACACTGCTACACATGTTATGTATAGTAGGGGTTATATTTGAGGACATAGCCTGGACATTCTGTGGTTGTGTGTACAGTACTGAGGTATGTGTAAGTGTGGTATTTGTTGACAGTGTGTGTATAGTGAATATGTACCTTGGCCTGTGTAGAGACTGTGGTAGATGTCATTGTTCTTGGTCCTGTGCTATCTGATGTTACATGCTGCTCCACTGTATGTCACCCTATCAGCTTACATGTTTGTAGGTGTGAGCACACACATATCCCATACCACAGCAGGCATCGGACCACGCTATGTAGCAGCCCAGTATATGTAGGGTTGTTGTGTGAGTGGCTCATATGAGGATGGTGTAGATCTGATAGTCCATATACTGTAATAGTAAGCTAGCTTACCATATGTGGCTGTGGCTGTGTTCACATTGGTTGTGGTTATGCACTTTCACACAGGTGTCTTTTACTCTGTGATGTGACATACCTGTACAGCCTGCTATCTATGCAGGTACATGTGTATTCCTACATAGGAGATAAAGGCCAGTGTTGAGTCAGTCTGCCTGTAGCCTGTGCTGTGCTTTGTTACATGCCTAGAAGGTTACTGTACATATCCAGTGAGATGTCATGTGCAGATACTTGCCAGATGTACTGCTGCTGGGCCACCATAACAGTCATGTATGTCAGAGAAAGCAGTGGGATGCTGTTCAGATGTGTGTCACTAACTAGTGGGTGGTGTGTGGCCATGGCACCTCTGTACCAGCGGTTATTATGTGTCAGGGCAGACAGGGGTATATAAATGCATAACCTATTGGGCAAATGTATACCAGTATTTATGTGTTATACCCATCTACATGGCTGTTAACATCCACATTGACATGCACGGTCCACATGTCTTGCATGAAGGGGTTCTGTGTATACCCCTGGACTGACCAGACTGTGTCAGACTGTCCACATATATTGGCCATATCACAGCTGTAGTCCACAGGGGTGTTACTGTGCTAGCAGTGGTACTGTACTGTGATCACCATAGGATTTCTGTCAGTAGTCAATGGTGCACATGTTAACAGCAGATGTGGCCTCTCACACACACCATTTCTGTGAAGACAATCTCTATTACAGTAGCAATAGTCTACAACTATACCTACAATAGATACATGACATCCACTTGCACTGAGAGGTTGGGACTACTAGGGCCAAGGTAGGGCTACACTCCATGTGCAGGACATATGGTGAACATATATGTATAAATAAGTATACATATATCCATATAGATATGTACACATATACATATCTTGCTTACTGTATGACAACAGTTTTACACATATGTGCCTGTGTTCCAGCCTCTGTCGTTCACCTACATACCAGGCTTTGCACATGTGACATACTGTCAGGGGTTGTTATGTAGTGGGCTGTGTGTATAACATGCTGTCATTCCTGCCATCACTCCACTGCTGTTGTGTCCCCCACACATACTGGGGGGTTGGGGCTATAAATGTGTGGGCTTCACCTACACAATACGTGTGTGCCCTAATGCACTCCAGAGGCCATTGAATGTAACAGTGGTATATGGCCCAGTATTAGTGAGTCAAGGGGGGGTGCACCATGACTAACCTAAGCTGATACAACATGTGTGGGTATTTGGGGTAAGCTGCCTTAAGGTATCTGGATGTACATTACCATACGATCCACCTTGGGTAAAAGCAGGCCTACTGCATCCTTCCATATGGAATGTTCTGTTTGTCAGTGTGATTGTGATGGTGTCAGTTATGCCTTGTTATGTAACAGATACATCCCATTGTGTCAGCTGGGGTCCGTACCCCCTAGAGATTGTGTACAGAGTGTAGATAGAGGCTGCTAAACTATACATCTACATTACATACTGTTTATTGTCTGGTATGCTGTGGCCCAGTCTGTCATTACTATTGTACTACTTGAAGGCCTCTGCCTGGACAGCAACATATGTCAACCATTTCAGACTACTGTCTTAGTAGAACAGTTTCACAGTTGCATTACACAGTTCATATGGATGTCAGTGTCTAAACAGCTAGATGACATGGCATATACAACTGTCATAGTACATGAATAAAGTTTTCACATTCATTCATGCACACTTGTGTGTGGTGTTATACCCTTTGACATCTCTGTGGGTATATGTTGCAGGCTATGAATGACATTTGTATGGGTGGCTCATACAGTTTCCAGTTGGTAAGGTGGCGACTGTAGGGATACTAGCTGCTCCATATTGTGTGCACGAACTACATATGTATCTTACTGTACATATCTCCGTGTGTATGTGTAGTTACATATATATATATATATATATATATATATATATATATATATATATATATATATATATATATATATATATATATATATATATATATATATATATAGTGTGTAGGTTCACTTCAGAAGCTCGAAATACTGAACTCTCGAATTTCAGTATCTCGAACCCAAGAAGCCGAATCCACATAACAGCGAAAGTTTAGAAGCGTGAAATTCAAAACCTCCAATACTGGTGGTTTTGAATTTTGCGCTTCTAAAGTTCCGCTATGGTCATGTATTCAGGTAAAAGTATGTTTGTGTGTTAAGGGGTTTGGGTAAGAGCTGTGGTGTTTGTCAATGTGTTTTGTTGCTGTGATTTGTGTGTGTTTGTATGTAGTGCGACCTCGGCGTGAAAATATTTAAGTAGGGGGGTGTGGGGGCACACACTTGCCCCCTGCTTTCATTTAATAGAGTGATTGTCTGCTTGTGTGGTGGATGGTGTGTTTGTGTGTGTGTGTGTATGTAGTAAAACCGCGAAATTCAAAACCTCCGGTATTCGAGGTTTTGAATTTTGCGGTTTTCAGTTTTCGTTGTTTTGTGGATTCAACTTCTTGGGTTCAAGATACTGAAATTCGAGATTTCAGCATTTCGAGCTTCTGAAGTGAATCCATATATATATCTGCATCTGCATATATGTGTCTGTGTATATGTATCCTAGGGATAGCCATGTTCATATATATATATATATATATATATATATATATATATATATATATATATATATATATATATATATATCTGCTGACATACATATAACCTGCCATATATATTTATACATGTAGATGTACACATATATATCTATAGATGTAGGCATTTGCATGTTTATATGTTCATATATAAACCTTTTAAAACACGAGCGAGAAAGAAAACTGATAAGAGCCGGTAACTATAAAAACACTTGTTTAATGAGCGCTTTCAGTGGAGCAAATGCTTTACCTTCATCAGATACAGAAACATCAATTAACCATGTTTAAATACATTTACAAAGTAACTAAATAAGTTAATTAATTACTTAATTACAAATGGTTAAACCAATTCCAAAGAAAGGGGGAAAAAGCATAAATATAATGCCAAATAGTGTTGTCATGTTATACAGAACCACTATGTAATGTGATTTAAAATACTGAACATTAATTGAAAATACTGAACATCAATTAAAAAACTATCAAAGCAGCAGCACCAAAAAAAGCTAAAAGCCAAACAACGCTAGTAAAAGCCAGAAAGGACTTAGGTCAAGTTTAGATTTTCCAATATTATTTGATTCATAAACAATTCTGATACTTATAAATAACTGTAGGTTTTAACATCAAATTCTTCTTACAAATTTTAAAAACCATAACTTCATCGAAAAAAGTTCATCATAGCGGTCTATGTGTTACTCCATAAGGAGTGTACTTATAACGTAAACAAACGGTAATAGACTAGAAAGTATTACATTATATATAAAAAAGTATTAGTGTTAAATGAATAATATATATATGTATATATAATGTTTAAAAAGAAAAATAAATATAAAAATAAATACATTTATAAAAATATGAATATATAAAAGTATAAATGTAAATGTAAAAATAAACCAACATAAAATGTGTTTTAAAATGTTTGTGTGTGTTTTAATTCTTGGTGTTATCTATATGTTCATATATATTTAGATATGTATATGTTTATATATATATATATATATATATATATATATATATATATATATATATACATATATCAATATGTTGTACCTGTTGCGGCATTAATATATTTACTCACACACATACATCTATATGTTGGAATACATTCTCTGTACTGTTGAATGGCTAGGCTGGATGATATGTTTGTGAAAACAGCAGGGTTATGCGTCTCTGCCATGGTTTAGTGGTAAATCACTTTGTGTATGAAGTGTAGGTTCCTGGGTTTGAGCATCGCAGTGACAATTTATTGTGTTGCTGGGCAGAACACAGGCCATTGGATACAGAGCGATTAAGGCAGTTGTATGCGGGTTTGCACAGGTTTGTGTGGAGGTAAGCACTGCTAACCTCCGGTTACAGTTCCTTATATTCTGTTAGCTTCTAAATTGCTTAACCTGTGTAGGCATAGCTTACCCCCATGCAAACAAGCTGACACCCGCTTACTGCTGCTTAAAAGTGCTTACTCCCAATTGCCCCCATGCTAATTTCTTTAAAAGAAAAGAAAAAAGGGTTGATAGGAAAGTGGTGAATAAGGGGCACAAAGATGGTAAGACAGTAGGGAAAATAGCTAGGCATGTGCACGGAGGGTGTAGAAAAGGTCCATAGCTGCTCATTTCTTCTAAAGCAACAGCTGTGCATATCCACTAAAATTGCAGGCACATTTGAACCCTCAAATCCCTGGGAGAGGGGTGATGACAACATATGTTCATTATGATTCCAATTAGACCAGATTACATGTGTCCAGCGGACACGTGTACAGAATGGACAGCTATATATGGGGCAATTTTTTTTGTGGGAACAGATTGCCCTTTTTTTTCAGGTGAGAGTGGGATGTTGGGGAAAGGTAGTAGGTATATTTGGGGAGGTAGGTTGGGTAGGTTAACAGACAAGGCACACAAGATGCATACAGGGCCAGTATCTGACACATGTGGGGGTAAACACCTTGGACGGGGAGGGGTGTTTGGAAGTCACAAGTCCATGAGCCCCCAACTGGAAAGAGTGGGACTGAGGTCCCCCCCCACCATGGGCAGTCACCACTGCACCTTCACGGCTCTGAAGGTGGCTTTGCTTGGGGCTGGTAGGATGGGCAGACTCACCCTCTAATAGTGCCACTCAGCACTCAAGCTGGCATAGCCACTCTCAATACTCCAGATCGAGCTCCCTATGTACCACGGCCCGGACCTGTTGACGGGTGGCAGGTTCCCCTCTGCGCCCGTTCCAAGGGGGGGTGAGCCCCATCCCCTACAGCGGTTCCTCCCAAGGGTGGCTAAGGGCCCACGGAGGAGGTCCAAGGCTGGGCCCCAGATGTGCTGGTGGCCGGTGCCATGGCCAGCTGAGATGGAACAGGTGGGTTCACTGGGACCGGCCTTCTCATACGAGCTGTGTTGTCACAGGTTTATGACAGATATGGGTTAGAAATAGTCAACAGCATTCAGGATTAGTTATAACAGCATGCATATGTTTTCCCATTATCCCGACACACCAGATTTAACACAGTTGCAGAGAAAGCAGTACACATGCATATATGGAACAACAGTGGCCATTACAGAAGCATGCAGGTTTTATTGATGGCAACAGGCCACCAATATGGGTGTATTTTAACATGGCACATGCATAGAAACAAATGTGAATATTTATTAACCATTAGGACATATGTCCCGACAAATGTTTGGAGTGTACACATACCAGTTGGGGAGTGTCATTGGGTTATTATGCACATACAGTAGGGATGAGAGAGAGGGTTCAGTTAACAACTATTATATCCTTGTAGTTTTCACAGCATTCTTAGTCACTGCAGTGATCTTTCCCTTACATGTATTATTACACTACACAATGGACTTAAATTGTACACTGGTATGTTTTTAGATTATTATATATGTGACCTGTGTCTTACATAGAGGCATGACAGGCTTCAGGTGTTAATGCAACATATGTGGAGAATTGCTGTCATACACTTTGGGTGAGGTGCTAGAATGACAGGTTTGTTTTCATATACATTCTCTGACTATGTACACATTTGACTATCAGTTATATGTCATTGACAGCTGCCTACATTTCTTGGATCATCACACTGAATTTTCAGGGGAACAGGGTAGCAAGCTGGTGATATGGGTAATTTATCTGGACATGCTAGACAGATTGGAACAGTTGTGGGGTATGGATATGCATATAACTTACAATTTGAACATTCTAGCAAATTCTGTACAGTTGTTGGGTGTAATTATGCATACAGCTTTCTATCTGAACATTGAATCAAAATCTGTACTGTTGTGGGGTATGATTATGCAGACAACTTAGTAGCACTCCCAGGATTCAAACCCCTGCTGTGTGTGACAAAAATTACAGCTAATATCACAGCACACTGTGCTATCAGGGAACGGATATAAAGCTTTCAACTGTTTTCTAAGTCTCCCTAACTTGTACGATATGACTGACCACGTGGTACTTCCAACATTGTTATGCAGGACTTCATACTCATTTTATCTGCATACCATGGTGTGGGTGACACTGTTTAAGATACAACAGTACTATTTATAGTATGGAACAGATCACCAACATATGAGAGAAGAGTAAACAGAAGCACTCCATGGGTTATACCTTTATTCTCAGACTATTACACATTTATTTCTACTAATGCAACATTTTCTAAGGCTCTTATATTTTTTGTTATGACAGTACATGCAGACTGATTACTAACCTGCCTCGTGATGCAGCCTTTGCAGCCTTGCATCATGGGCTTGCTGGTTCGCAGCCCGCTCATCTGCAGTTGTCAGAGAAATGCATTGATATTTAGCCATACCTATCCTTAGTATACACAAACTAGACAATTGTTTCCTACTTAGTAGAATGAGTACTTACTCAGTACTGGGGTATTGGCCATCTGCCTAGACTCCTGGATCCACTGTTCCAGTGCATCCCCCTCTTCCGCTTCAGGTCAGCATGGTGGTGCCTGACCTGCTCACCAGTCCTGGGGATACCTGTGGCACTGGTGAGGTCACGGGCGAGACTGTCCCAGGCCTCTGTTTTATGCTGTGAGCCCTGGTACTGGCCCTGCAGTAGTCTCTGATCATGGTGTTTTACCAGGAGCCATACCATGATTTTTGACTCCTGAATGCCCCAGCACTGTGCTCTGAACTGAGTGCCTTCACCCACACCAGCCATTCTGCCTGCAGTAGGAAGGTGCAACCAGTTATGAGAAGTATTCCTGCCTGTGGGGTTTAAGTACAGCCATTTTCCCACACTTTCCCATGATTGGCCAGTTTTGAAAAGGCTAAGCTATGGGCACACCTGCTTACATAAGGTTGGCACTGCTTAAAGAGGTATACCACTAGGCAGATTGAATTGGCTCCCCTACACATTGCTTACACTTACTAACTTGAGCTGTGCTGTGGTTAGCATTGCTGCCATTTGGCAATGATTTATTCTTCATTAGAGGCTATATATGTGTCTGGTATCTGTGATCCATGTGTACATACACTGTATGAGGACCTGGGGACTTATACACTTTATTACAATCACACCTCAGATCTATGCTTACTGCAGTACTCCAGTTCACATATTTATCTTATGTAAAGGTTATACCACTTCACACTGTACATAGATTCAGTTCACGTTTGGTTTGGTTTTCCTATGGTGAGAATTAGTTTGCTGATACCTCACTTACATCTATTGCTATGATGGCTTAGTGGTTAACTACTGTGATTATAGTCTATAGGGTTCTAAGTTTGAACCTTGCAGAGGCAGTTTACTTTGTTGCTGGGCAGAGCATGGGCCGTTGGATACAGAGTGATTAAGGCACTTTAAAGCAGTTGTGAGTGTGTTTGCACGGGTTTGTGCAAAGGTCAGCAATGCTAACCTCTGGTTGCAGTTTCTTACACTCAGCTTCTACTTTGCTTAATCGTGTAAGCAACGCTTACCCCTGTGCATACAAACTTAAACATGCTTACTACTGCTTATTTTTGCTTAAACCTGCTTACTAGTGCCTTATTCATTATGACAGTGACACTTCACATGTGCATGTAATGCAGTACACCAGTTCACATTTAAATGTTATTATGTAGGTTATACAGCAAAAAGATGTAAGAATATGTTCATATACAGGTATCACATGGAAAATGATACGTGTTGCAGTGGGACTTGAACCGGAAATGCCTGTTTGTTAGGTGGATGCTCTAACCACTACATTATTGCTGTATTGCTTCATTTGCATATATATTCCTTGTTATCCTCTTCATCTTTTTAAGCTGCTTTAACCATAGCTAAGCGATAGGCAAACCCACACACCTAGGGTTAGCTGTACTCTGGGTTTAAAAAAAATAGATAAATACAAGGGTTACTTCATTTTATTTCAATGTACCATTGCTGTTGAACACATGGGGACTGTTGGTGGGGATATGCAGACACCTATGACCGGTCTCGCTCATTTATTAACACTTTCTTCTGTTCTACTTTGCAGGGGCATGTTTATTCTGAGAGCTCTGCTCTTAGACACACCCCTTGCGCTCGTCCATGCTCCATGTAGGATTTGGAGCTCAGGCAGCACACCTTCATTAATATGCATGGTGCGCCGCCATCCTCCTCTTAAACTGCCGCTTCCGTGCAGGACTAGATTTGTCCTGGATGGGAGATTAGTAAATCCAGGGGACGGTGTATCACAATTTATTAGACAAGTAAGAGAGGCTTTAATAAATATATATTTAAATTTAAATTTAAAGGTGATGAAAGCAGACAAAGTGGATGGTATTGTTTTAATGAACATAGCTTAGTATAAAGATAAATTAAAACTCATATTAAGTGACTTTGAATGTCACAGAAAAACAACAGACAAATTTGTACATAAAAGTTTTTAGTCATGTACTGCATCAGGAGAAAATTAATTTGAACTTGTTCATTTTTTTAAAAGTTGACTACCCAAAAATGGGAAGGTTATTTGGTATTCAAAAAAAAAAATCACAAAAATACACAAAAATATTTTAGATCCCCTGTTGCAGCCAATTTTAGTAAAACTGAGACTTTGCCTGTTTATTTAGATTTTTTTGCTTAATCCAATATTACAGCAGTCGAAGTGTTATTAGAAGAAATTACTTCTTTTTTTAGATTTTCCTAAAAGATATGCATTTAAAGGCATAGAAACCACATTTGTTACTTCATATGTTCATAAGTTCATAGGTTCAGAGGTGTGTACTAGGCTAATGGGCCTGGGGCCTTTACAAGCCTAGCTATAGGATTAACCTGACATAGTGCCACCCAACCTTAGTTCCCAGTGCTTCTGTCATGTAGAGCCACTGCAGTTATCCCTGGGGTGAATTTTCTGTTTCCCATCCACTCATCAAGATTTCTCTTGAAGAGGGTCAGCTCTGCTTGACATGCATGGAAAGTCTATTCCATAGCATGGGCAGTCTCTGAGTTATGAACCTGTCCCTCCAGCTTGTTCTGTTAATTGTGGCAATGAGGTTGAGGTTTTTGGAGCATGTGGTGTGGAGGGATTGGGATTTCTTTAGATATAGCATTTCTAACAGAACTGGGTCAGACATGATTGTATAAGTCAAGCAGAGATCGCCTCTAAGTAGGTGATATGAGACAGAGAATAGTTGGAGTTTTTTGAGTCTGTCCATATAGGACAAGTGTTTAAGATGTAGGATCCTCTTTGTGAGGTACTTTTGCGGCCTCTCCAGTTGTTGCAGGTGTCTAATGAGGTACATGCCAAATGGGGCATTGTACTCGATGATTGGCCTAATGAGGGAAGAGTAGAGGGAGACAATGACCTCTTTCTTCCTGGATGCAAAACCCTTAGTAATGAGATGTGCCACATAGAAGGACTGTCTGACCACAGTGGCAATGTGGTGATCAAAAGAGAGGTTGCTGTCAACCTGTGTTCCCAGATCTCTTATAACACCTTCTGTGTTCAGTGGACTACCATCAATGTGGTAATTCATGGGAACTGGGTTTTTCACAAAGGGGATGATGACACATTTTTTGGCATTGAGCTTAAGGCCATGGCTCTGACACCAGTTGATGGACTCAGTGAGGCCATTCTGTAGGATGTCAATATCACTTGGGGAGTTAATAATAGCACCCGACTTGCAATCGTCTGTGAACTTTGTCAGCCAGAGTCCCTTTGTGTTGGCCTGGACTTCAGAGAAGTAGATACCAAACAGGAGAGGATCTAGAATCGAACCCCATGGGACTCCACTTGTGACTAGTCAGCAGTCTGATTTGGAGCGAGCTACCTTCACACTGTGGGTTCTATCTGTGATCCAGTTTGCAACCTACCTAGTGATATAGGGGTTGATGCCTAGCTTAGTGAGTTTCTCTATGATTCCTGAGTGGAGAATGGTATTAAAAGCTTTGGCCAGATCAAGGTATGCTGTATGAACCACCTTGCCTTCATCCTCAGCTCTGGTGACTGACTCAAAGAAGTCGACCAAGTTGAGCATGCGTGACCTACCCATCACAAAACCAAACTGTGTGGGATTCAGAGTTTGGAGATTCCTTATAGCCTTGTTTATTGGTTCCATGATGATGCATTCCATAGCTTTGCATATCAGGCTTGTCAGGCTAATGTTCCCAGGGTCTCTAGCCGCTCCTCCTTTGTGGAGAGGGATGACTGCAGCAGTGCACCATTTGGTAGGGACAAAGCCTGAGGTGAGGCTGTGATTGAACATGGCACACAGGGGAGGTGCCAGTTCACTCTGTAGTTCATGTAGAACACATCCAGGGATATTGTCAGGCCCCATAGAAGCTGTATTCTTGGCCTTGGACAGTGCTGTTTTACCTGTGCAGCAGTAACACTAGGTACCTGGCAATCTACTGGTATTGTGATTGGTCCTTTGTGGGGAAGAGAGGAGTAAAGTTGGCACTGAATCTGTTGGCCAGTATACTGGCAATATCTGTTGGCTCGGTATAGGAGGTACCATTGTGCAGTAGCTCAGAGCAAATCTGGGTATTGCTGTGGAGATTCTTTACATAATTATAGAAGGCCTTGTGGTTGTCTTTACTATCTGCTGCAATTCTGTTTTTATAGCTAGCTTCAGAGGATTTGATGAGGGATCTCAACTTTTTGTTGAGGTTGATAAGGGAGTTTTTCCACTCTTGGGACTTCACCTTATTCTGCATCAGTTTCCTCCTTCTGTTGTAGAGTTTGTTTATGGCAGGGGACCACCAGATTGGCTTCTTTTTATTTGGAGGAGAGTGTCTTGGTTCTATTGGGTATGGTGAGATCCATGCATTTGTGTACGTGTTCATACAGTGCACTGGTGTATGATTCGGCGGTCATACAACTATTTTCCATTTGCATGGGTGCCACAAAATTAGCCATCTCTGTTTTTAGGAGCCCAAAGTTAGCTTTAGAGAAGATTTTCATGGTGGTTACCTTTGTGGATGGGGGAGTGGGTGGGTGGGATGTGGATTTCCAAGATGATTAGTTTGTGGTTGGATCTAACATGGGAGGAGATGACTACTGGTGTAGAGCAATGGTCATCCATGTTAGTAATGACCAGGTCAAGGATGTTTCTACCTCTAGTGGAGGAAAGAACAAGCTGGTCCAGGGCATTGGAATTAATGAACTCCAGGAAATGTTGGATAAGTGTATTGGTACATGAGTAGTTTTCACAGTTAATGAAGGGGTAGTTGAAGTCAGCTAGTAAGAGAGTGCTAGGTTGGACCCTAATATTCTCCAGGGTGCTTAGGAATGTGGAGTGTGAGTCTTGGGACATGGTTGGGGACCTATAGCAGGCTACAACCTGAATCGCTGTCTTACCCAATGTTAGCTGCACCTGAAGTATCTCTGATACGTTATGTTGGGCTACCAGTCTGGAGGTGTGCGCATCCTTTAGGAATATGGAAACACCACCACCTTTGGAGCTTTGGTTCAAGTTCTGGGGCCAAAAGGTGTGGAATGAGTTATAGCCTGGTAGTGCAGGGGTGCTTTCTGCTGCCTTGAACCAGGTCTCTGTTACAGCACAAATGTCGATGTTCTTCATTTTTAAGAGTGCTTTGAGCGAGTGCATTTTGAGATTTAGACTTCTAGCATTGAGCAGCATGACCCTCAGATTCCATTTGTTTGTAGCTGTTATGGTGGTAATTTGGTCTTTGGAACATCACCTAAAAAAAGGCACTATAGGAGTGGCAAGAGCCCTGACCAGTATTCAGAAGCTCAGGGGTGTTAGATGCAGGCCATCTCTGGCAAAGCATTGAGGTCAGTCAGTCATGTCATCCCAGACAGACAAATACTGGATCCCTTTAGAATGACACCAGAAACTTAGACAATTGTTAAAATCAATCATTTTCTGCTTGTACTGTGGTATTATTCTGGGTGATGGTAGGATGCTGCTCAGGGCTAGGGTCATACCCGCCTGGGCTACATAATCTGAGAGCTTCTCCATGTCACTTTGGACACAGTTTCTCTCTACACTTCTATTACACACAAGACAGGAATTGATTATGTCTGAAGTTATTTAAGTAAGTTCATAAGTTTTACTAATGAATTAATTAACACCATCGAGAATTTTGTTTTGAATTTTTTAACACTTTATTCAAACAAACAAGGAGTATTGCAATTGTAGCAAGGACTGCAAAAGTGTTTACCAACTTAGTCATGAGTTGGTAGGAATACATTTTTTTAGAATAACACTCCTTTTTAAGAAAACATCATTGTATTACAGATTTATATATGATTTGGGTATTTTAAGGCACACAGATAAAAAGGAACTTGAGTAATTCCTTTGATGTAAATAAGAGTACCAAGTATTTGACTTTCACTGTAGGAAATAAGGGACAAATCATTACATTGTTATATGTGACTGTTGAATTAGATTTAATTTGTTCATGTTTTCATAGTACTATTAATCATAAAAGTACATTTTTATCAATTATTAATATTACATCAGTCAACATCCACAGTTTACAAAGTGGAACATTATAAGAGGACAATTCATAAGGTTAAGTCATGTTAGAAAAGACAAGAATTTCAAGAAAACATAGATGCCTTAAAAGATGTGTTTAATGATAGGGGTTACCAAGAACAAAAATTAGTTTCTATCATGGCACAAGTCAAAAAGAAAAGAAAAGAAGAGAGAGAGATATCCACCAATATTATTATTTTTTTTTAATAAAGTCCGATAAAATTAACACTTGTTTCACTATGTAATTTCCGTTATGTATTAAAGTTAACAGTAGAAAAATTTAAAAGACTTGGCAAATATTTTAGGTGAAAAAAACATTTTTTTACTTACAAAAGGACATATAACATCAAAAGTATTTTAGGGAGATCATTTGTTAGTGATTCCAAACAGTTTGGTCCTTTTGGACCATACTGATGTCTGAATTGTAAATACTGTAAATAAATTTATGAAGGTTCTAACATAGTTTTACAATATAATAGTAGACAATTTGGGACTAAAGTTAGATGTACTTGTAGTAGAGAAGGGGTTGTTTATTTAGGTTTTGTGTGACACCTGTGACAGTTTTTATGTAATTAAAACTATAAGAAAACCGTCTTGTAGCATTTATGAACATTTACTAGCAATAAAGTAAAAAGATTGCAATAATACATTAGGTAAATATGGAATGTTGTAACTATTTTAAAAAAATTGTGTTTATTTATTTAGTTATTGTATTAATCAATCCTGGGTATTCAGTAAATTCTGTGTAGGCTTTGCGCAAGGCCTACCTGGACTTTACAAGTTAACGGGATGAGCAGCAGTGGTATTTGCATATTCATGCTGCTCATCCTGCTTACACAAACACAAGCACAGTTTCATGGTCAGCATCAGTTTTGCCATCAAGGAAACCATGCAGAGCAGCATGAGCACAGAAAGAGGGTGCATTCAGGTTTGCTTGCAAGTAAACATGCTCATCAATATTGCAGGAACAGTCACAATGACTACCAGGGGTAAAAATACTGCAATACCATCATTAACAACACATTAAAGAAATGTGTGTTCAGTGCAATGTAAAATAAAAAAAGTGTTTGAATAATGAAATTATGGAAGGGGGTGAGTTAAACAGGAAGGGCAAATATAATGAAACCTACACTGGGCATGGAAAGTATGCTGATGAAAATGGGTACAGAAAAAGGGAATGATATTGTTTTAAAGAACACAGTTGATTATAGAGATAAATGTATGAAAGGAATGAGTAACGAGTAAGAGGGCATGATAACTATGTCAATGTCCTCAAAATAAGATATGTAAATGTGTGTACACTTCCAACACAAGTCAGTAGCATGACATTAAACACATATGTAGCTAGCACAGTACGAACCATTGTTTACACCTCCTGAGCAAGTATATTATGATATAAACACAAATTATAGCATATATGTGATGGTCACACAAGGTTACATGCCAGTGGAGGTGAATGTTTGTGATATAAGCATCACTGGGGTCCACTTTGCAATCTTGAAGCCCATAATATCAGCTTTCACATTCTTGAGACGAGAATGTCGAAAGCTGAGACTCGTGAACATCCCAAATCTCCATGGGCCAATTAACGCTTGACCAACACCAAATGGAAACACACCGGCCAAACAAACATCCACTTAGGTGGGGGGCTATGACCCCCACACCCACTAACTATATATATATATATATATATATATATATATATATATATATATATATATATATACAAAATCCAGGATCGCACTACAGTAGGGTGAAAGGGTAATATGTCTACATGTTGGGCAACTGTTAACTTGCCCAGGGAGATTTGGGACATTTGTGATTCTCATCTTTCAACATTCTCATCTTGAGAATGTGAAAGCCGATATTATGGGCTTCAAGACTGCAAAGTGGACCCACATCACTGACATATTCACTGCAGAAGACATTTAGCAAGGATGGCACATAAATTAGGGATATGTGCATACTCTGAAGATCTGAAAAATGAGTTGCTTGAATATGACTGACGTATCGCCATAACTGTTAACCAATCTGGGACACATGACAATAGACTCCTGGACAGATGTAGACAGAAGGAGGCACAATCATGGACACTTTTAAAATGTTATAACCATTAATCTGTGGCACTGACAGAATATGTGAGTGTAACTTATTATACATGTTCTTTAGGAACAGACATATACAACTGTAATGATTGTCAGTATGCTATAAGTGGAATTCACCACTCCTGTTTTAAGAAGGACAGGGTTAAATGTATAGTTGAAATTAGGGACAATCATAGCCAGTTGATAGGTTTTCTTGGTATATAAACAATATTCATCACTTGCAGGAATCAAACCCATACCATCAGTGCTGTCAATGAGTTGTGAATATACTGGGTGTAACACAGAAAGACATATCATATGGGCATCTAGTAGAACACCTTGAAAGGAAGTCTGCACTGTCAAATCCTAATGGGTATACATCCCAAAGAATAGTTCTGTATGGAATACAAAATGTGTGGGAGCTCAATGTACCAAATGTGATACACTTGACTAAAGCATCCCTGGCTGACATAGATATCAGCCATATGGATAACAGCACATGCAAACACCATACTATTATGGGTGGATTCCCTACACACAGCTGGGTATTGCATGCATCTGAAACATGTAATACTAATGGATATTGTCTGAAGGATCTGCAATTGATGTGTGAATTAAGAAGTGCTCCATTACAATGAATGGTATAGCAGTATGTAAGACTGGTGGCAATGCATCAACTATGCCCATGTGTACAGGAAGTACAGCAGTGTAAAGTCAACTGACAAGAATCAAGGAAGCTGTCATTGTAATATTGTACACATATCAATCAATATATGGAGCATCCACTATAAGCACATGCCAAAACTCAAGATAGATGACACATGATCACTGTCCCCTTGACACTGCCGCCACTCAAAATGTTATACTGCCATTAAATACTGACATACATCCATACGTGTCCATGTCAACTATCAAGTGGTAATACTGATGTGATGTAATGGTACATCTGTGATGTGGTACAGTCACACTATAGCTGTACCTAGGATACAATTTCACTTCATAGGTTTGTATGTTCATATGAGAATACTAGGCTAATGGCCTAAGAGCCCACACAAGCCTAGCCAAATTTAAACTGAGTTTAATAATTTTTGGTAGCTAGGTGAATGAAGTTCACAGAGGTATGAACCTATGCTATCATATATAATGCCAACTACATGAGGGTCATAGGCACCAGCCCAGGAGTAAATTTGTGATTACACATCCATTTATCTAGGTTGCTCTTGAAGAGGTTCGGGAAAGGGCTTTGCTTTACGTGAATGGGAATCTTGTTCCAGAGAAGGTGTAGTCTTTAAGAGACATATCTACCTCTCCAACATGATTTAGTTATGTCAGAGGCTAGGTTAAGATAATTGGAATAAGTTACCCTCATGCAATTTAATTTACAAATGTGTAAGTATTTCCATCAGGGCTGGACTGGACACTGCCCTGTAGGCCAGAAACAGATCGCCACGTATTAATCTGTAGGGGACAGAATACAAGAGGTAGAGCTTTCAATCTTTTTGTGTAGGACTTGTTTTTTATAACCTGTATCTGGGTTTGCTCCAGCTGTTGCAGATGTCTGGTGAGGTACATGTCAAAGGGTGCATTGTACTCAATGAGCTGTGTGATGAGGGCCAAGAACAATGGAATATCTGAATGTCATGCCCTTGCTTATGAGTTGTGCAATATAGAAGGACTTTGTCACCACTGTGAACATAGGGAGGTTGAAGTTCAGATTAGTATTAACCTGAGTACCCAGATCATGCACCACTGCATCTGCTCTTAGGGGAGTGCTGTCTATGGGGTATTTGCTTTCCAAAAGGGAATAATTATGATTTTTTTTTTTTGCATATACTTTCTCTCCATGGCTCTGGCAACAATCATTCATGTGAGTTAATCCTTTCTGGAGTATATCAGTATTGTTTGTGGATTCAGTAATTGCAGACAATTTGCAATCATTTGGAATCTTGGTCAAAGACTGCTTACACTGGCACTGACATCTGAGAAATAAATACTGAACAGGAAAGGGCCTAGTATAGAAGCCTATGGTACACCCATGGTGAGTGGACTCTTGCTGGAGGTGAATTCACCGAATTTGACAGTATGTGTCCTGTCAGTCAGCCATTTGGCTACCAACATGGTGACTTAGGGGTTTTGCCCAGTTGAGAAAGTTTCTCTATAATACCTGAATGGGGAATTATCTTAAATGACTTAGCCAGGTCATGTTAGGTGGGGTGCAAAGATTTTCCCTCATCCGTGTCTTTGGTGATCTTCTTGAAGGAGTCAACCAGATTTGACAGACAATTCCAGGAAAATTCCACTCTTCAAATTTTCCCTTAGAACTACCTTCCTCGAGCTGTACTGCTGATCTAACCAGCATATCCTATAACTGAAAAGTTCATCTCTACTTGATTCCCAAGTAGACTATTCTCTATCTGTAAAGCCTAGCACTTACTCCTACAGTACTTGCACCTTGATAAAGCACTCTTATCATAGATAGTACCCCACCAGCCTAAAACCCACTTCCCCCGGAGTCCTTTGAAAGTCTCTTTATCTACTACTTCTAGTATGTCGAGGGATCAGTTGCTAGTGTCCTCTCCAGCTCAACTGGTGAACCTGGGAATATTGAGGCAATGTTACAATTGCCTCATGTACACAGACAATCCTCTCCTCCTCCCACAAAACACAAATACATGCGAGAGATGCAACTATACGGCCAAACTGGAGGCTGAGCTCTCTCAACATAGGACTGGCAAGACCACACAGGAGGAGAAGGTAACCACACACAATACATACCCAGTCACACATGGTACCATCACAACTTTAAATCATACACATACTCACACAAAGACATACTCGGAGGCTCTGATCAAAAATTTACCAAAACAGCAGAGGCCACCAAAGCAGACACCCAAACAACTACCACCTCACGACCCAACACATGCAACACATAGACCACACAGTCAGAGTGTCAAACAGTCACAGCCCTTAAGGCCAAACAAAATGCCAGACACACTTGTCATTGGTGATTCCATAGTCAGACACACTGACGTCCCGCTCACCAGACTGAGTAAGGAGAAGGTCACAGTAAGTTGCCTGTCGGGCGCTAGAATCCGCCACATAACGCAAGCACTCAGGTCTCTCAACAGCAGGTACAAGTACGACTCAGTCATTGTCCACGCTGGTGTCAACGACCTGAGACGCACCTCCTTGGACTACATGAAAGGGACATCGAGGAGCTCTCTGATTATGTAGCCCAGGCAGGTATGACCCTGACCTTGAGCAGTATCCTACCTTCACCTAGAATGATGCCACAATACAGTGATAAGATGATCAGCTTTAATAATTGGCTTAAATTCTGGTGTCATTCAAAGGGGATCCAATGTCTGTCTGCCTGGGATGACATGCTGGACAAGCCACGCTGCTTCACAAGGGACGGCTTGCACCTGTCACCCCTGGGCTTCCGGATATTGGCAAAGGCTCTTGCCACCCCCATAGTGCCTTTTAGGCAAGGCTCAAATTCTAAACCTACCACCCTAGAACACCAAAAAGGAAAAAAACTAAGGGTAATGCTGCTCAATGCCAGAAGTCTCACTCTCAAGATGCATGCACTCGAGGCCCTTCTCAATATGGAGAACATCGATGTCTGTGCTGTGACAGAAACCTGGTTCAAGGCTCCTGAGAGCACCCCAGCACTAACAGGTTTCACCTCATATCATGCGTTCCGGCCCCAAAATCCGGACAACACCAAGAAAGGAGGGGGGTGTCCATATTCATAAAGGACACCCACACCTCAAGGTTGGTGGCAACGCACGATGCATCGGAGACCATCCAGGTGCAATTAACCATAGGCAAGACTGCTCTGCAATTTGTAGCATGTTACAGGCCACCCTCTCAAACTCAGGAACCTCACATGGCCTTCCTGAAAACATTGGAGGGGATAAATGTATCTCCAAACACCATCATACTAGGTGACTTCAACTACCCTAATATAGACTGGGAACACTACTCAAGCCCGAACACTCTAACCCAAAGATTCCTGGAGTTCATAAACTCAAATGCCATGGAACAACTAGTCACCATCCCCACAAGAGGAGAAAACATACTTGATCTCATCATCACGAACATGGGATCAAAATGTTCAACACCGAAAGTATACCCCTCACTGGTGAGATCAGATCATAAACTAATCTCACTGGAGGTCCTCATCCCGCCCCCACCTGAAACAAAAAAGACCACAGTGAAAAACTTCTCAAAAGCCGATTTCACACTTCTAAAAACTAGTGTGGTCTCCTTTAAGGCCCCTGAGCCAGTGGTAAACATTACTCAAACCGCTGAATCATTTACAAATGCCTTCTACCAGCACCTACAGGACTGCATGGATCAGGCAATCCCAAACAAAACTAAGACTCTCTGTACCAAAGGCAAGCGTCCAGTCTGGTGGACCCCAGCCATAAACAAGCTCTACAACAAAAGGAGGAAGCTACTACAAGATAGAGCAAAATCCTTGAAAGGTAAGACACCTTTGATCATTATACGTAAAACACTAAGAGCTCTCATAAAATCATCCAAGGCAAATTTTGAGAGAAAAATCACCAAGGACTCTAAAGACAATCATAAGGCCTTCTTTAGCTATGTTAGAAACCTAGGAGGAAACTCCCAGATATGCTCAGAATTAGTTCAAAATGATGTGAAAATTACTGAACCTACACACATTGCTAACATACTGGCTGACAGGTTCAGTGCAAACTTCTCCCCCCGCTCCCGCGCAAAAGGAGAGATATCTATTCCAGAGGATTGTAGCCCCCAAACATCTCCAACGCCCAGGTGAGAACTGCCCTCACTAAGGCAAAAAACACAGCATCCATGGGACCGGATGGTGTCCCCGGCTGTGTGCTTCATGAACTCAATGAGGAATTAAACCCACAGTTAGGACAGCTGTTTAATCTTAGCCTCACCTCAGGATACGTACCCAAGGAGTGGCGCACGGCGACTGTGGTCCCACTTCGTAAGGGCGGTGCCTCCACAGACCCTGGAAATTACCGCCCCATTAGCTTGACAAGCCTTATCTGCAAAGCCATGGAGAGGATCATAATGGAACTCATAAATAAAGACATAGGGAACTTGCAGACTTTGGATCCAACCCAGTTTGGCTTTGTCAAAGGCAGATCCTGCCTCTTAAACTTGGTTGACTTTTTCGAGACAGTCACCAAGGCCATTGATGAGGGAAAGGCAGTCCATACAGCCTACCTCGACCTGGCAAAGGCCTTCGACACAATACCCCACTCAGGTATCATCGAAAAACTCATCAGCTTGAATGTAAACCCATACATCACAAGATGGGTTGCAAACTGGCTAAGTGACAGAACCCACAGGGTCAGAGTTGCTGGAGCCATGTCAGACTCAAAGCCTGTCATAAGTGGTGTCCCACAGGGCTCAGTCCTGGGTCCACTCTTGTTCGGCATCTACTTTTCTGAACTACAAGCAAACACAGGAGGGTTATGGCTGACAAAGTTTGCAGATGACTGCAAACTGGGCGCCATAGTCGAAAACACATCTGACACAGATATCCTCCAGAAGGGCCTCACAGAAATGGATAACTGGTGCCAGAGCCATGGCCTGAAGTTAAACGCCAAAAAATGCATAGTCATACCCTTCGGGAAAAACAAGGTTACCCCTAGCTACCATATAGGTGGCAATCCACTGAGCACAGAAAAAGTCATCAGGGATCTGGGGACCCAAGTTGACAGTAGCCTTTCGTTTGACACTCATGTTGCTAAAGTAGTTAGGAAAACCTTCTATATCGCCCACCTGATCATGAAGGGATTCGCATCTAGATCAAGGGAGGTCATCGTCCCCCTGTACTCATCACTCATTAGACCTATGATTGAGTGCAATGCCCCGTTCAGAATGTATCTGACCAGACGCCTGCTGCAGCTTGAAAGGCCCCAAAAGTTCCTCACCAAAAGGATAAAGGGTCTCAAAAATATGTCTTATGCTGCCCGACTGAAAGAACTCCAGCTCTATTCAGTCTCATACCGCTTGCTCAGAGGTGACCTGTGCCTGACATATAAGGCCATGTCAAACCCAGATTTGATGAATATGCTTCACCTCAAAAAATCTAGATCCCTCAGAACCACAAGGGCGAGAGACTTAAACCTTGACACGGTTATAAATAGAATGTGCTGGAGGGACAGATTCATTACCCAGAGACTCCCTATGCTGTGGAACAAAATCCCGGTACATGTGAGGCAGAGCACCTCGCTGGCCTTGTTCAAGAGGAATCTTGACTAATGGATGGGAGATCGCAGATATACCCCAGGGATTACTTCAGTGTCACTGCTTGTCAGAGGCACAGAAAAATGATAGGCATAGTTTTTATTCAAACTAAAGGGGTGGCGAAAGCCACATAACTATGGGCTAGGCTTATAAATGCCCTTGGGCAGATAGCTTAGTATGAACCTATGAACCTATGAACCTATGATCTATGTTTACTGAATCTGAACTGGGTTGGTTCCAGAGTCTGGAGATTAACTATGTCTTTGTTGATAAGGTCCATGACAATTATTTTCATGAACTTACTTATGAGGCTATTCAAGCTTATGTGTCTATAATTCCCTGTGTGTGTTGATGCCCCCCCACCCTTTGTGAAGAGAGATGACGTTTGCTGTCCTCCATTCTGCCAGAACATAGCCTGTCTGAAGGCTGTGGTTAAACATGGATCCAAGGGGGGGGGGGTCTGCTAGGTTAGGCTTGAAGTTATTTCAAGGGAAATCTGGGATGTTGTCAGGGCCCATTGATGCCGTGTTTTCAGCCTTAGAGAGGGCAGAGATGACCTGATCTATTGAGATAATAGACTGAGGAATAGTAGCAGGTATAGTCTGAGCGATGACCAGTGGGGACAGGGGGGGTTGAAGTTTGATACAAATCTGTCAGCTAGCAGGTTGCCTATTTCCTCTGGTTGAGTATGGGTGGTGCCATCCACAACCACCTCTGCAATAGCTGGGTATTCCCCTTAAAATTTCAGATGTAGTTATAAAATGCTTTGTGACATCACCTCCAAATATAATGTTGAGGATGAAGCAGATGCAACACAGTGGAACTGTTAACACAGTCATGCGGCTCACCTATTTCATGACATTATATCAGTTGTACATCATATGCCTATATGATTATCAGTGGAAATGTGTGGGTGAGGGCCCTGATACCATATATGGACACATTACAACTGAAGTGGATGCAGTTTATGCAGAAGAACACACATGCTGACAGTCCCACAATGCTGCTGTCAAACACATAAATAATCCTTGTGAATAGCAACATAGTTGTGCATATGATGAATTCCCCAAGGTTGCAAGTGAATTTCTACATGCCATATGTTTATAAATATAACAACATTACAACATGTGGATGAACCAGGACACATGTGCCCATATAATCAGTATGACATAATAATGCTGTATGTCAGATAAAATATCTAGATATCAAGTATACACATGCATACATATGCCATACTGCATCTGTCACTGTGATGGTTGCATGATAACTGTGTAGAATGTTGATATACTGCAGTACAAGAACGCATGCCTTAGTAAGGCAACAATATACATAGCATCATCTGATGTCAAAAGTCCTCAGGAGGCATATTACTACAGCTGCTATGGAAGGAACATGTAATCAAATGGCAGCAGCAGCCATCAATACAGGAGCTGAAGTCACAGAATGGTATACAGTATTGTAGGGATAGAGTATATCTACACCTCAACATAGCTCATGTGAATGACAACAACATTTAAAAGTGCAATGTTCAGAGGATCAGAAGATGTTACTAAGTGACCATCCAGAAGCACATAAAATCCCAGCTCTTATTATACCATTTAAACACAAATTGCTATATGTATGTGATAGAAGATAGTAGGAGTATGTGTGCATGTATGCATGCATTTGATTTTATTACAGCCTGCCTCTATCCATATGTGACATGTGCACTACCCCATGACAGAATTCACAATCACACATCCAGTGGTCTGGAGGTGGCTTGCACAAGGTAATGTAGGGGCTCTGCTTCACGATGTGTGTATGCACCTTTGAGAGGATGATGTCCTCAGTGTTCCACAGCAAGGATGTTATGTGTACAGAGGGGAAAAGAGGATGCTGGATTCATGGGGCTATGTAAAATGTTCTCCTGAGTAAGAATCAAATAAAAAGATATTCAAAACATCAGACAATGACCATAATATACCATCAACCACATGCATGCAATGGTTGATTGAGGTCAGATTCAAACACAACACATGTTTAGATGTAGGAGCTGGACTCCATACTATGTAAGACTAGCACCGCAACAGATGTCTGACTTTAATAATGTCAGAGTGCACTTTATAGGGGATGACATCATCATTGTCTACTGAGAAGAAGATGTTTTGGAAGAGTGTCTGATATAGATGTGGACTCACATCCTGATGTAAAATTGCCTCCACACTGATAGTTGAATAAACACATACACAAACTCAGACTGAATGGAGTGAGATTAGAACACCTATCTGTCCAGCCAGGCAAACTAAAAAACACAGTACTTAATGCTAACACTACAACACATCTGAGTTTAATTGTGTCAGAATTCACTTTACAGGGAATGACATTATCAGTGTATGCTGACAAGAAGATGTTGGGAGGATTGTATGACAGAGATGTGGACTCGCATCACAATGTAAAATTGTCTCCAAACTGATAATTGAATGAATACACACTCAGTTTGATTGCTGTGAGATTAGAACCCCTAGTTACACAGAGTAAAGAACATAGTACTTAGAGTTAGTGCCACAGAACAAGTCTGGCTTTAATGTTCAACTATCCTTCTATCAAGTGGGTGACATATAGGAGCACAAGCATGATTGCCCTGAGGTTCCTAGACTTTGTTAATACAAATGCTCTGGAACAGGTAGTCTGCATCAACAAGGGGTTCAAATATTCTGAACTTAGTACTCACCAATATGGGCAGGGGGTCACTGCACTACCCCATGTGTTCTACCCTCCCTAGTAAGGTCAGAACACAAATCTGTCTCATTAGAAGTAACAATCAGACCTGACACCTCCACAGGAGCAATAAAGATGAGAAACTTCTCCAAAACAAACTATAGCCTACTACGCAATGGTTTGAAATGTTTCAACCCCCCCTGCTAACACAGCCAACAATGACTTTTATGCAGAGGATTGCACAAACATCCTGTATAGCCAGCTAAACAGCTGTATTGACTCTGCTGTACTGACAGGATTAAAATCAAGTTCTCCCATAAAAACAAGCCTCCCTGGTGGACCTAAAGTATAAAAAGCTTATATAACAAATGGAAAAAATTGATATCTAAAACCAGAGGAACTAAGTCAGCAGAGAAAGAATGCCCTCCACAGCTTGAACAAGCAAATCAGATATCTGGTAAACTCATCTAAAGTTAGTTATGAGGCTTAATTAGCTTTTCTAGCTAAAGACAAACATAAGGCATTCTTTAGCTACATCTGAAATCTAAAAGGGAATGCCCAGCTATGTGCTGAACTCATAGCGGAAGGCACCACTCACACTAACCCTGAGGAAATTGCCAACCTGTTAGCTGACAGATTTGGCACAAACTTCACATCCCCATCAGCCATACCCCATATCTGACACCTGTCCTCTCTCCAGTATCTCCAATGAGCAGGTCACATCCATGCTCTCCAAGACCAAAAGCATGGCCTCTATGGGGTCAGATAAAATCCTAGATTGCTTATTAAACAACCTAAAACATGACATAGTAGATCCACTAGGCACTTTCTTTAACCATAGCTTGAACACTGGCTTTATTCCAGCAGAGTGAAGAACAGCAACTGTAATCCCCTTGCACAAAGGGGGTCTATCAGCCAACCCTAGGAATTATAGACCCAAAACCCTAACCAGCCTTATCAGCAAGGCCATGAAAATAATCATCATGGACCTTATCAACAAGGACATAAGCAACCTTCAGACTCTCAACCCAACCCAGTCTGGTTTTGTAAAGGGTAGATCATGCTTACTAAACCTGGCGGACTTCTTTGACAATGTCACCAAAGCACTGGACAAAGACAAAACAGTACATACCACCTATTCTGACTTAGCCAACACAATCCCCCACTTGGGTATCATCAAGAAACTATCCCAGCTGGGAATTAACTCATATATCATTAATGGGCAACCAAATGGCTCAATGACAAAACCCATAATGTCAAAGTTGGGGATTCCACCTCCACCAGTAGAACAGTTACCAGTGGGGTACTCCAAGGTTCTGTGCTGGGCCTTCTGCTGTTTGGAATCTATTTGTTAGAAGTCCATGTGAAAGTAGACAGCCTGTGGCTTACCCACATTTGCAGATGATTGCAAACTGGGAGCAATCATTAGCCCCCTAAAGATATTAGCATATTACAGGAGGGGTTAACACAGACAAATGATTGGTGCCAAAACCATGGTCTAAAACTAAATGCAAAAAAGTACATCATTGTCCTCTTTGACAATAACTATCCCCTGCAAATTGCAATATAGACAGCATCACCTAAGCTTGAACCTAAGTGGTGTGCGACTTGGGAACACAAGTTGATAGCAGTCTAAACTTCAATCACCACACAGTGGTAAGGAAAGCCTTTTACTTTGCACACTTTATAAATATGGGCATCACATCCAAAACCAAGGATGTTATAACTCCTTTGTACTGCACCATCCTCAGACTACTAATATAGAGTGCATGTGCCTCACCAGACACCTGCAGCAGTTGGAGTGACTACAGAGGCTCCTGACCATGAGAATTCAGGGATTCCAAAATATGACCTACTTGGAAAGACTGCAAGCCCTGTCACTGTCCTCTGTGTCCTACAGGCTGCTGAGAGGTGACCTGCAACTGGCCTACAGAGCAGTCTCTGACCCTGCCATAATGGAAATGCTGCATGTTCGCAAATCAAATGGGACAAGAGTCACTCGCACCAGAGACCTCAACCTAGCCTGTGACTTAAACAAAATATGCTGGAGAGACAGATATGTCTCCTAGATACTGCCACTGCTCTGGAGTAAACTCACAATTCATGTCAAGCAGAGCTCCCCAATGACCCTATTTAAGTGCAACCTGGACAGCTGGATGGGAGACCATAAATTCACCTCTGGGGTAACACCTATGTCTCTCACAGATAGGGGCAGATGGTGCTGATAATAGATTCACTCTGCAAACAATCAAACCATCTAACAGTGATCAATTAGGGGACTTGGGTACTACATAATGTAGCTAGGCTTGTAAAGCCCCTAGAGCCATTAGCTTAGTAACTTCCTATGAACCTTGTCAGAGTGCACTTTATAGGGGGTGACAGCATCAGTGTATGCTTAGAAGGAGATGCTGGGAGGATTGTGTGACACAGATGTGGAATCACATCCTGGTGTAACATTGTCTCCAGACTGATAGTTGAAGGACCACACATACTCAAGTTGGCTGAGTGAGATCAGAACCTCTACCTACCTAGTTACACAAGCTAGAGAAGAGAGTACTTAATGCTAGCACCACAACACAAGGGTGACTTTATTCCTGTCAGAGTGCATTTTGTACAGGATGACATCATCAATGTACTATGAGAAAATGATGGTGTGAGGGCTTTAGAAAATTGTTGTAATGTTATGTACCAATGTAAAAGTATTTTCTGAATGATTCTTGAGTGAGGGCAACAGGACCTGTAGTTGAGCTCTTCTGACTATGCTCGTGCACACACTCACACATACACACACACACACACACACACACACACACACACACACACACACACACACACACACACACACACACACAAGCTGACTGTTGTGTAATTTGATCCCCTGCCTAACTAGTTCCACAAGCTGTAGAACATATTACTTAACACACACTCCATCACAGACATTTGATTTTATCATTGCCAGAGTGATCTTTACAGAGGATGACATCATCATAGTGTCACAGGAAACATACTGTTATGAGACTTGTGTGCGCAAAGGCAGGACTTGTGATATGAATGTGTGAATGCAGTTTGCAAAAATACATTTAAATACATCCTGCAGAACTGAGCCATACATGTACCTATTCCTCAGGTTGTTGTTTAGATAATACACTTACACACACACACACACACACACACACACACACACACACACACACTTTGAAAACACGAGTACTGCAAGGGTGGAGGTATGTTTATTCACATTCAGATTAAGTGATTTTCACATTAATAGAATTTATTGACAATATCAATATGATATGACCAATGCCCAGTGTCAGTATAAAGCCATACCAAATGTAGCAATGCAGTTATGGTCTGTATTTCTGTAATCTGCTTGACAATGGCCCCGGGACTGATATATCATGTACAAGTGCACTGCTGCAGGGCATACATGAATCTCAGAAAAGTATGTGTTCAGTGAAGCACACATATCCCTGCCCTTCTCTTGTGTTTTTGAATGCCTTTCCATGTAGTGGAATATAACAGCCCAGCAACCAGAGTAAACCAAACCTATTTGTGCAAGTGATGGCAAGGTGTTAGCGCATGTGTGATTTGCATTTCATGAATTAAACATAAACTTGTAAAGTAGTTTGAAAGATATGTTAAGGAGAAAAAATGCTGATAGATACAGTGATGTTTATGGTATAATCCATATCTGAAGTGTTGTAACCACAGTTTTATCACATTAATAGGTATTGTCATTGCCTTCCATGTTTGTGCAGATTTAGGCACCAAGTAAACACAGCTCCATGCATAAGATAAAAAGAGTAAGATGCAATTTGGTTCTCCTTACCTCGTGCAAACAGGCTCAGCAGTGAGGTGTGGCCATCAGCACTCTGGATAGTACTGAGTGTGGAAAATAAACTTGTGGTCTAGCTTTCTCTGTAGCACTGGGTATAAGTGCAGTAAGCTCCTGGTTAAGTGATTCAGAGTTAAATTTCAAATTTTTTTTTCACAAATGGTGTCAGAATGGCATTAGCTAAGTAAATGCGATCAGAGCTGCTTATCAATTACTATATTAAAGTATGCTTCTTCCCCAAATTTTACTAGTAATGCCTACCTCGATACAGTTGTACAGCTAATAGTGGTTTTGCAGGCCTCACTGCAAATCATAGGTTAATTGTGTGTACACCTTTCTAGAAATTACAAGGGGTGCTACATCTGCTTAAATAAGTATTATGACTTGGCAGATATGCTAACTATTTGTGTATTGTCAGATAACCTACAAAGTGTGTACAGTATGCTTTTTCACAGTAAGGACAGCTACCATATCACATTAAATGAACATTTCATCCATCATCACCCGAACAGGACACAAAGAGAATCCCATACCAAATGTTTAAACCTTGCACACTACAGGAGCACTGATAAACTATTGAATCAAGGTAGTGTGCTTGTATTATCCATCAGCAGTGTCATGTCAATCTGTAGGAACCATGAGATGACTTATACATCCAAAAGCCTAACAGATATACACATGTAGAGAGGGGTGGGAGTGAAGGAATTAATAAATGGAGAGATGAGCATACACATAACAATGTTTGTTTTAATAGAGCATTCATGGACATGTTTATGGTTTGCTCTCATTATTAAGCTGCCATGCTGTGCATCAAGAAATGACTGACATAATGGGTAAAGAAGGGTTAAGAGAGGAACAACACACTTATGACAAGCAGAACAGAGTTGGATAAATATGTGAGAGTTGTGGGGATGGATGTAACCACAAATACTAATTTTTGGCCAGTATTCAATATATCTCCATGAGAACTCATAGATGTGGCAAATGTTAAGATGTGACTAATTAAACATGTCATACACAAATAACATCACACATTTCTGGAGAACTGTGAAGTATGTGTGCAAGGTCACCGTATGTTTAATCATGAACTGGTATTATCTAATAGCATCTACAAACCAACATGGATTCTGGGCAAACTGAAATATTTTGACAGCCATCTGAACACTAACGGATACCATTCTTGTGAGAATGGACAAGAATCAGCTCACAGGGGCAATATTCATCAATCTTATAAAGGCCTTTGATTCAGTGGGTCACCTAATCCTCCACAAAACATCATTAACCTATGGCATAAAAAGCAGTCTCTGAATGCTTCCAAAGCTTTCTATCCCAATGTACTCTCACAGGTAAAATAGAATACATCCCTATTAGAAGGGATTCCACAGGGTTCAGTCCTGTAATCTCTACACTTCTCCATTTACATAAATACACACCTTCTCACATTCCACACTTTCCCATCCTCCTCTATGTAGATGATGTGGTCTTATACTGAACAAACTCCTTTTATCAAGTAATCAAACAACAATTACAACAAGATCTCCTCACCCTGGAAGACTACTTACATTTAAAGAAGTTACTTCTAAACGTAATGAAAACCAACATATCACATTTTAAATCCAGTCCTCCTAACCTAACCATTTTAGACAATGACCAGCATCTCCTAAAATATTTTACTTCCTTTAAATACCTAGGGCTTTGGCTAGACTAAAATCCTAAATGTCCAACTTCACATTCAAAACACTAAATACAAAATATATCAAAACTTGTTCTGAAACTTGAAACTCTCTCACCTTCACAACAGAACTGGAAGAGAATCCCTAGGTAAAGGGATCCTGATGGTACAACTATAACATTCCCCATTCTTACTCTTGGATCTTAGGTTTTGATAGATACATACCAAAAGAAGCATTATATTCTATTATAGGTCTAATGGGGGGAGGTGGAGAGGGATAATAACTTGATTGGAATTAGAAGATGCACCTTTGATGATCAGCTGGGATATGTAGGAAGACTTTCTGACAACAGCATCTATACGATTGTCAAAGGAGAGTTAACTCACTTATCCCTAAACACCTTTTTGAATATTCCCAGTTTACACCCATATCTCCAGACATATGGTATCCAGAACTTTTTGGGGTCTTTGTTCTTTAACTAAGTGACTTATCACCTCATAATGGGCAGTATTAGAAAGGGCAAGGAGTTATTAATAAAATGACACTAAGATTGTTAGGCTAGGATGTCTTTTATTTGCCACTTATTATTCATATTTTCATACTTATGTTCATATTTTCACAACTGAGAGAACTACATTTTGTTGAGGTGTATGGTGTGAAAAACCAATGTGGGAGAAATGACAATTTACTGAAAATGCTAGTTTATGTCACACTATACTGAAAATATTGCTAGTTGCTAGTAATTGTGAAAATAAGCAATATTTCCATATGTACTTACTACTTCAAAAACTAAGTAACGTACAAACTGTTGCATGATTTTACGTGAAACCTTAGACTTTGATGAAAAAAATGTCCTTAATATTTGCACTGTATGTTGCACATCTTAAGAGATATCCAGTATTATTTATATTGCTAATTACACAATTAAACATATGTTTTCATATTTCTGTAAATGTCTTAATAAGCATGCACTTAAAAAGGAATTCTCATTGTTTAATGAAAATGTATGTCTGTTTAGCAAAAATGTTCTAACAATATATGTCTAGGCTGTATAGCTTTCAGGATATGAATTTTTTTTTTGTGAAAGTTTAGAAAAAATAAAAGTTGGGGTTTGTGTGCATTACAATAGTAATGTCTTTAGGCTTTTCCTGGTTATGGGTCGCCACAGCGAAACTCCAGTCTGCTAATGATTGGCAGTGGATTGTTCCGGTGCCAGCCCGATGCCCAACCATTCATGCACGCACCTACCTGCATGTCATTAAATGTCACCTGACCACAGGGAGAACATGCAGACTCCACAATGAAGGCACTCCAGCTGAGACTCGAAATGAAGTATCTCTTGCTGTGAGGTGACAACGCTAACCATTGCACCACCGCAGCAGTAGTGTGCATTACAATATATTACAGTATCTATGGAAAAGACTATGAATGCACTGATTATTATCACTATAAAGAAGACTTCTTACTGATAACATTGCTATTTATATAGTTTTAATAGTGTTTCCTGTTCACAAAATATTTACATTTGTTTATTGCATGCTTAAGTTTATTTTACAGAAAATGTTCTGGAATGCAAGCTGTGTGTAAGCTGCTAGACGTGTGACATTCCACACCACATAGTTGTCTTCAGATATATCCAAGACCCTAATAATGGTTCCATTTCTGCAGGTGGTATCATGACTTTTAAACAGTCAAATGAATAAGCTTAGTAATCCTTTCTTATTTGTACCTACACTCTTATCAATCGTGTTTGCCCTATAATTATAACAATATGTATTCTTCTACTATACATTGTACCTACACATGCTACTGTGTTGATTCTTATTTCCACGTATTTTTAACCTGCTTTAGTTATTCTATGTATGTTTCTTGTTTTACTAATTATTGTATGTATTTACTGTGGAGCTTTTCTCCCCGGGTCTCCATTGAAAAAGGGCTCTGTCCCAATTGGATCAAACCGGTCAACAAATGTCAAATAAATAAATAAAAGCATCAGTGCACACTGCTACATATTTTATCATTTTGTTTTAAGCTGTGGCACTGTTAGCATAGGTTTGCATGTGATAAGCCCTCTTGGAAGATCTGAGAGTACTCTGGAGAGTTGCTAATAGCTCCCATTTGCAATCATCTAAACACTTGGTCTGTCATAGACCATCAGCACCTCAGAGAGGTAAATACCAAATAGCAGCTGCCCTAGCACTGATCTCTAAGGCAATTCACTAGTAACAAGCTTTGTAGAGGACAATGTGCCCCATCTTGAGTTCTGTCAGTGAGCCAGTTTACTATCTAGTGGGTTGTATAACAAGTTACATTTAGTTTAATTAATTGTTTGATGAGGATCGAATAGGAAATCATATTAAAAAGCCGGTGCTAGATCAAGGTAAGTGGTGTCTACCAATATGACTCCATCCAATGTCTTAGTAATTTTTTCAAAGCAGTGTACTAAATTTAGTAGGCATGATGTTTCTTTTACAAACCTATACTGGATTAGGTCCAGGGACTCTAAGCTGCCAGTGTCTTTGTTTATGAGTTCCAGTTTGCACTCCATTACTTCAGAAATATGGTTGGTAAGTCTTATTGGTCTGCAGTTTCCAGGATCAGTGGTGGGTCCAGCCTTGTGCAAGAGGGTAACCACAGCTGCTCTCCATGTCTGCCTCAAGGCCAGTTTTATGACTGAGGGTGAACAGATTTAGCAGTGAGTTAGTTAGACTGTGCCAGATACTCACAAGAATGCAGCTAGGCACTTATAAGACTACTGTTCTTGGCTTTGGACAATACCCTTTGGACCTGTTAAAAAACAATCTGTGGGATGGTTTCAGACACAATGGAATGTGGGGGATGTTTGAAGGGAAAAGGAGGGAAAGACTGAACAAATGTATCTAATAGCATGTTTACCATATCTCCAGGGTAGAAGTACATTATTGTTATGTATCAGTTTGTTGCAGTATTGGGTATTGTTCCAAAGGCTTGCAATATATTTGAAAAAAGCTTTATTATTGGCCTATCATTGTCTGCTGCTCCTACATGGTTGTTGTCTCCTGCATGATGTTTATCTTAATATTTTGCACTCTTCTCATTAAATGTAGTTTCTATTCAATGTGTAATGTAAACAGCTTAGTAAACAAATAGTGTTTGAAAGGGACTAAAATAAATGTCATAAACTATATACATCAGCTGAAAAAGGAGTAGCAGCTTCCTATCAGACCACCTCTATGGTTCATGTATATCAAATGAAATTCTAAGACTTATGAAGAGCAAAACAAACTCATGTAGATACCGCAGTATAAACTGGAGCTGTGTGCTGATAATATTGTGTGTCTCCAAGCAACTGATATGTAGTTAACTCATATCATTGTTTTATAGGGGAGCAGGCCCTTTCACTATCACATATCACTAGGTGGGTTGCAAACTGGCTCACAGGTAAAACCCACAGTGTGAAAGTAGCTGATTCCAAGTCAGACTGCCGACCAGTCATGAGTGGAGTCCCACAGGGTTCGGTCCTAAGTCCTCTCCTGTTTGGTATCTACTGCTCTGAAGTTCAGGCCAACATAAAGGGACTCTGGCTGACAAAGTTCACAGACAATTGCAAGTTGGGAGCTATTATTAACACCCCAAGTGATGTTGACATCCTACAGAAATGCCTCATTGAGACCAACGATTGGTGTCAGAACCATGGCCTTAAGCTCAATGTCAAAAAATGTGTTGTCATCCCGTTTGGGAAAATCCCAGTTCTCATGAATTACCACATCAATAGTAGTCCACTGAACACAGAAGGCATTATAAGAGATCTGGGAACACAGGTTGACAGCAACCTCTCTTTTGACCACCACATTGCCACTGTGGTCAGAAAGTCCTTCTATGTGACACATCTCATTTCTAAGGGTTTTGCATCCAGGAAGAAAGAAGTCATTGTCTCCCTCTACTCTTCCATCATTAGACCAATCATTGAGTACAATGCCCGATTTGGCATGTACCTCAATGAACATCTGCAACAACTGGAGAGGCCGCAAAAGTACCACACAAAGAGGATCATAGGCCTTAAACATTTGTCCAATATGGACAGACTCAAAAAACTCCAACTATTCTATATCTCATAGCGCCTACATAGAGACAATCTTTGCTTGATTTACAAAGCCATGTCTGACCCAACTCTGTTAGAAATGCTACATCTAAAAAAATCCC
This sequence comes from Protopterus annectens, assembly GCF_019279795.1. Classification (NCBI taxonomy): domain Eukaryota; kingdom Metazoa; phylum Chordata; order Ceratodontiformes; family Protopteridae; genus Protopterus; species Protopterus annectens. The sequence goes on along the minus strand of NC_056728.1, from coordinate 449,811,843 downwards.
AATCCCTCTGCACCATACGCTCCAGAGACCTCAACCTCATTACCAAAATCAACAGAACATGTTGGAGGGACAGGTTCATAACCCAGAGACTGCCCATGCTATGGAATAGACTTCCCATACTTGTCAAGCAGAACACCTCAGTGGCCATCTTCAAGAGAAATCTTGATGAGTGGATGGGAAACAGAAAATTCACCCAGGGGTCACTCCAGTGGCTTTACTCGACAGAGGCACTGGGAACTAAGGTTGGGTGGCACAATGCCAGGGAAATCCTATGGGCTAGGCTTATAAAGGCTCCAAGGCCATTAGCCTAGTACACACCTATGAACCTATGAACATGGGTGCTGCATCTCCCACAAACCTGTTACTGAATTATTATGATGCTTAAGGTCATGTAACCTCTGTGTTAGAATACATATATAGTAGAGATAAGGTAGGTACAGTTCCCCTTGGTTGTAGATGGATTGCTGCTGCCTTCCAAAAGCATAGCTTATTGCTTCAGTACATGGTGTTTTATTAGGTTTCCAGTTCAGCATAATTTTATTGGTCAGGTCCTTTTTCTTCCCACTGTTTGCTTTGCTGCTTTCCCATGGCAGATGGACCTTTCAAACATGATCATGCTTGGTCATGTCACAGTCTGGTGAGCTGTGTTCTGCATTTCGCAAATTGTCATGCCTTGCTTCATAGTGAATTTGTGATTGCTAAAAATATTATCTTATGATTAAACAGAGACACTGAACATGCCAGAATTGTAACAATAATCTGAAAATATAGGTATTAATTCACAACACTGTTTTTGGTTAAAAAACTGCTTTTTTTCCTCCCTGTAAGAAAACCAAAGTACAGAATTGACTAAGTATGCATATTCATTTGTTTAAAAATGTTTGCCAAAATAAGAAGGTAATGCTGAAGTATCCTATGATGAACTGACACACAAAACGCTGAGGCACCAAAAGTTTCTACTTGTAAAATGCATCACTGTCAGTACGGGTAGCTAGCTTGTCAAATCAAGATTCACTGACTGCAGCTTTAAAAGTCTGGCCTGGTGTCGAACTAATTTACTTGTATAGGAGTATTGTGTGTGTGTGTGTGTGTGTGTGTGTGTGTGTGTGTGTGTGTGTGTGCGCGCGTGCGCGCGCATGCACATGTGTACGTGTGTTGGGGGGTGGAGGAGAAAATATGTGGAGGTTGCAGGTGACTATCCTTGTATTCTGCACCCACTGCAATGCAGAAATGTCTTTTACCCAGGATGCAGTATCTATGGAATTAATTAGATTAAAGGACATTCATACCCCAAAATGGAGAGGGAAAAAACATGTTTCATCAAACTGGGGTCTCTTCTGTAATCCTAATTGCCTTTCATCACTCTAAATTGTTATTATTTTTTTCTTATTTACTCTACCCAAAAATAGCTTGGTGGTAAAGGTGGTACTATGTTGTGTGTTTTTGTTTTATAGTACAGTTTTTCAACTCACTAATATAATTCTTGGGGACAGAAGTGCATAATAATGAGGAGAATATGTATTGTGGTAATAGCTCTCTGTCAACATGCAAAAAAAGTACTCGACTTCCTAAGTTTTGACTGTTTCTAGCTAAGGGAAACTATGTATTTTGTGGTAATACTCCTGATTATCGTTAGTGGCTGTCTCTTGTACAGTGTTTTAAGTTACATTGTGTGAGACTTAAAATAAATGAGGTTTGGAACACACCATTTTGCCCTGGGACATATTCAAGTGGGGATGGATAAATAGAGTAGCAGGAATTAAAAGAATAAGGGGAGGATAGGGTTAACTGGGATGGAGGGATGTTTAGGAGGAAATGAGGTAAGGGTAGGGAGGGGTTTAAAGGGTCTTTGTCAAGTGTAACTGAGGTAGGAGTCACATTTTTGGTGTGAACTTGTTAAGGCAAGGTACGCCCAGATGACCTGTAGGTATTTTAAGAGGAAGGTAGGCCGCAGGGTACTGGTTGGTGGCAGGTGGTCGGTGTATATGACGTATCTATTATTAAAAATTACATATATATATATATTTTTAATAGGGTATAAGGACGCAGGTTGCGTTGAAATTGGGGATGGCTTTGTGATTTTCACCCCATGGATAATTGTTTCATGGGGTTCCTGGATGGCAGTAAGATGGTTCATGTACAGAGCTTGGTTGTCGGATGGCTATTTCCTTTGCTTCAGAACTGGGTTGCTTAAACTATTTTGTTGTCCACCTGAGGTTTAACAGCTTTTAAGTGGTAAAAACTTTGGTAGTCTCTACTCAGTTTCCTCTCACTGGTGTAAAATATAACTTTGTAAAACTGGTGATCAGCATGCATGTAGTGCAATTAATAGTCCTGTCAGAGCAGCGTTTTATTTTGGAGCATAGCTTGGAATAATAGGGATCTTGCCTAATGCGCTATGTAGGCCTCTGTCTCCCACCCCCCAGTTTATGTTCCCTTACATGGCCTGCATTAAGCGCTAGATAGCAAACATCTCTATTAGGCTCTGCTTATATATATATATATATATATATATATATATATATATATATATATATATATATGTATATATATATATATATATATGTATATATATATATATATATATATATATATATATATATATATATATATATATATATATATATATATATATATATATGTATATATATAAAAGAAGCCGAAAATGTTTGGGTTTTCAGCAGGTCATGAGGAGGCTCGGAAGCTTGACTCCAGTGCTGGATGGGGAGAGAGTAGGGCGGATTGACTGGAACTAAATCTGCTCTGTCTTCCTAAACAGCTCGTAGGACACTTGTTGTTGTGGGTAGATTCTCAAGCTCCAGTGTGAGAGGTTGGTTCTGTGTTTGGCTAGTGTGCTTTCTCAGGTCTCAGTTTGCCTCATAATTTCAACCTGGTACATCCTACCATTAAGTCCGGGCCCACAGTTTGCCTCCTGCTACATGGATTGCAGTTTAAGGTAGTGACAACTTACCCTCCTCATGATAGTGTTTTCCTGTGACATTGCTTTGAGTCGGTACATTCTCTCTTTGGTGTCAGCAAAAAAAAGTAAATGACGTTGAGTAAAATGGGAAGGCACTCGAGGAAGGATGGAGCCTTGGACTTCTCATTGTGCAGATAGGGTCATGAATTATGCAATGGGTGAGTCATTTATTTTAAAATCAAGAACTTCTCTACTTGTTGCATTTTTTGCTCTCACTCGGTGGTGGTGTAGGGGTGACAGATTTTGCCGCAGTGTTAGTTTGACAGGGTAAGGGGAAGAGTGTGTGTGTTCATGGATTGGGAACCAGCCACAAAGATGGCCTGTTAGGGATAGGAATGAGCAATTTCATAGGTTCAGTACTATGGCTGTTTGCGGACTTGCAACAGTAGATCTGAAGCAGTGTGGCGGCTTAAAGTTTAAACTGCATTGTTATATTTGGAGTCATTTCATAGTTTCACAAATATTGGGATTGTTGTAATATTTAAATACAATTTTCATTAGAAAGTCAGTATTATCGGGCACAAGACTTTAACTGGTCTGACTAGTTTCAGGAAGTCTGCACAATCCTCATTACCATATTGTGCTACTGCTTATCGGGACTTGAATTTTCGAAGCTCATTTATAAGATATTGTTCAATCTTGCACTGTTTGGTTTTACTCTTGTAGCCTGGCCAGTAGCAGGGATTAGTAGCAGCTTTGTTAAAATAAACAATTTTTTTTTTTAAGGTTATAGGAGATTGAGGTTGGAAAATGGTGACAGACAGTGACAGACAGCTGAGTTTCAGACTTCATGCCCCTCGGGGGCTTCATGCTAAGGCAGGGCCTGTTATTCTATTAACTTTGTAGGTTGTGGGGGCAGTGTTTTGCATGCAGGCTGGTGTCCAGCGGTATGGGCAGGATGCTTGTGGGTGGTTCAGTTAATGGAGTTGGGAAGAGCGGGTGTGGGTTTTGTCAGGGGTAGTTGTGCCAGTTCATTTTCGACTGTCAGAGGTTCGAGGGGGGGGGTCCAGGTTTTGGCTGGTGTTTAGTCGGTTCTGTATGGAAGTTTTGGTGGGGTAATTTTGAGGATCTGAGGTTTGCCGTCTGGAGGATGACATGCATTTGGGTTTCTAGTTTTGAATCCTTCAGAACAGTGTGGTTGGGGGCAAGCTCTGGTGAGCTGGTGGCTCTTTGGGTTGGGGGGAGTGGTGTTGGGTGTGTCCCTGTTTTTTTTTTGGCCTCTGTGGATCATGCGGGGGTAGTTTCATTCAGCACGCATATGTTGAAAACAGATCTAGTACCACCAGTGACACGAGGTGCTATTACAATAGAATAATAGTGATGAATGAAATTGTGATGTAATTTATATAGATTTACATTCAGATCTGTTAGTGTCTGCATTCAGTTGACAGGGTCATACACAGGAAACTGATCAATAAATTAGTACAGCTAGGTATTGATGTACTCACAATAAGATGGATAGCTGCATGGTTCACAAATAGGACATAGCAAGTATCATACAGAAACTGGATAGACAAAATCCTTGGTTTCAGTCAGGGTGTCCCAGAAGGCTCTTTAATAGCCTATTATTTGTTTAGATTTTATCTTTCGGATCTAACTTTTTCATCTGAGGTTTGTACAGTCTATATGAAGACGGCCTGAAATTGGGTAAACTGTTTACACATGTTACAGATAACGCATGTTGGCAAATTAACTTGACTAAATTGACCATTTGGTTCCAGGAGAATAATATGCTAATAAAAACATCAAAAACTAAACATATGAGGTTCGGTAGGCATAAATTGAAAGGTGATTATTTAATACACCACACAGTAATGGAAACTGTAGATTCATGTAAGGACCTGGGTATATGGGTAGATTCAGCTATGAGTTTTACTAATCATATCAACCAATCGGTTAATGATAGTTGTAGACCATAGGCTGTATAAAAGATAAAGTTAAGGTATTCAAAGATAATGACATCATTGTCGGTTACATTAGACCCAAACTTGAGTATGGGATAACAATATGGAAACCCTATAAGAAAACAAGCATGAGTAAACAGGAAAAAGTACAATGGAAATATAGCAAGGGTATCCATGGATGTAAAAATTTAAGTTATTATGGAAGACCATAATATCTCTATATAGTTCCTAGATTGGACAGCTAGCTAATGTAGGTGGTAAGGGCGGGGCATATTATTTGGTTTGCCATGTACACACAGATTAGGGGGTTGTTTCCAATCTTTAATTTGTATTGTGTCCAACCCCATTGTAGAATGGGGGGGATTTGAAGGGCATTTGTGTTGCAGCTTGTATGACCAAATGTGCTCGGAACTGTGAATCATTTTGTTATTTTGGGGCTGAGCATCGGACCAGTAGCTCCTTAATTGGGTGGTTTGAGATGGATACCTAGAAACTTTGCAACTTGCATGGTAGCAAGGTATTTAGTTTATTTTCATGCAGGTGGGGAAGAGCAGATTGGACATTAGTCGGTGACCTGAAGGATGTGGGTCAGAGGTGGAAGTGCAAGTGCCGGTGGCTGTCTTCATTGATAGAATGGTGCAAAAAGGTTCATGGGGGAGGTGTGAGGTAAGTAACAGTCACAGGCCTGCTGGAAGTGTTTAGATGTAATTGAGTCTGATGGGCTGATGTTTCAGTGGCTGGAGTGGTGTACAAGGAGGTCACAGGGAATCTTATTTTACTCGCTGTTCTTTAGGGTATGTTGTATTTGGTGCAGTTTGGATAATGTGTTGGCATGCAAAGTGGGTGTATATGGGGGCTGCGTTAAGCAGGGTTGGTGGAAGTGTTTGAGGGGTCTGGGGGTTCTTGCAGGTGGGATGGACGTTCAGCCATCATAGGCATAGGAAGTTACTAGGTCAATGGTTTTAGGGCTCTTAATTTGGTTAGTTATCAATATTTCAGTTATGGTGGTTGTGCAATTTTATATAGAAGACAGAGTGTGCTGCAGGGGGAGGCTGGGTTGAGGCATGGTAAGCAGCATGGTAACAAGTTTACATTACTCGGTACTGGGGTGGTTTCCAGACTAATAGTTCTAAGGTTTTCATAACCTAGCCATGTTTAGGTAAGTGAGATTTCACAATCCAGAATTCAGTGCATGATGCTTTTTGTTAAGACGAACAAGGGTGAATGTTGTCTTCGTCCTAAGGGCACATAAGTGGAGCTGCAGGGGAAGTTGTATCTCTGTTTTTTGTAAATGGTTGTATGGTGGGTTTGTGGACGGTTTTAATTTTCTTTAGCTAATCATTAATTTCATCGAGACCTCCTGCTTTGGTAGAAGAGTGATAATTTTATCTATAACATAAGACCTTGTTTTATTTTGCAGGGGTATTTGTTGTGCCTTTACATTGGGAGTTGGGAGGTAATTTTATGGGGATTGTTGGTAGGACAATTTAATTTTCATGGGTGTTTTGCATGTGGTAGTGTCTACATTTTATGCAGTTGATGAATGAGATATGCCCTTTTTAGTGTATAATGGTCATTTAAGAGTTTGGATTATGCATGTGTGGAGTATTTACAGTCTTTTCTTTACAGATCACTTTGAGCTCAGATGGGGACATGCAGAGGTGATATTACTTGGGGGACTGAAGAAATGTAGACTTGACAGGAAAGAGAAGAAGCTGAGGAAGGTTTCGGCTGATGGAGCGTTATGAAAGGAGGTTGCTGGGTGCCAGCAGTGCAGCTGAATATGGAGTTGTTGGTTTGTTGTGCTTTTTATTTTCTTCCCTGCAGTTACAAGTTAATGTCTTGTTTTGGTTGATCTTGTATGGGGGAGCATCAGGGTTGAATTTTACACTATTTTATGGGTAGCGGGGGGGGGGTCTTCTTTGGAATGGGCCAGATTTTGTTGCAGACTTCAGGGGTAGGGGATTAGCAGGTTGCATTGCATAAGTTAGGTTGTGAGCTAGATGAGGGGTTTTGACGAGAGGATTTAACGTTGAGTTACTGCAGTATTAGGAGAACTGGGCTGGGCTGATTCACTATATTTTGGACAGTAATAGCTGGTCAAGGACCTTGTGCAACCTGGTGGCATTGGGCAATCTCTAGTTTGTTGATATTGTGTTGGTTTGTTTTTCCTGGCTGGGTCTATTTTTGGTGGTGTTTTTGGGGTCGTACTACTACCAGCCATGATGGTGGCTTATGTGTCTTATTGTTTATAAGGGGCAGTTTATGTGATGGCAGCATTTTATTAAATGGAATTTATAAAGGATTTAAGAGGGGCATTACATTCATTGGACAGCAAAAAAAAATTTTCTTTGGGTGGTAATAATGGGGTTGCAATGTGGCATGGTGGTATGCAATTAACTTGGCATGGCTTCAGTGGCAGTGGGTTTAGTAATGGGTTCAGTGGTCAGTGATGCTCTTGGAATCATTGCGAAGATTCCATTGGTTGGGTGGTATGGTTTAATTAGACCATGGCAGTAGTTATGATTGGTGATGAGGATATGGTTTGCTACATTAACATAGGAGAGGGGTCAGTGGTTTGTTTTCAGCTGTTAGGTACTTAGCTGTTTTTGTTAGCTAGGTATAGGGTTAGGAGGTACTGACTTTGATCCAGTTTGATTACGGCGGATGGGTACACCAAATGATGTTGACCTAGTGCCTTACTGGTGATTAGATTGCTGTAAGTTGGTCAGAGAGAGAGGGGGAACAGCCTGGTCAGGCTGATGGGCAGGGAAGAGGAGCAGGCTTTCCCTCTTCTGTTCCCACTCTGGTATTGGATGTGCAATTCAATAAGGTGGAAAGGAAAGTGAGCGGTTGCTCTGTTGGATAAGTTAATAAGCGAGCAGAGCTGCTTATTTGGATGGTAGAGTAATTCAGTAAATTGAAGGTGAGCAGGGTAACGCTGCCTTGTTAGTGCAAAGATAAGTGAGCAAGTGGGGAACACTGCATATCAAGGGTGAGTGGTTACGCTGCCCTTATGGTTATTTATTTTATGTTTTCCTTCATGGATGGTATTGGCACCTGTCAGGTTTTGGTTGAAATTAATAACTATTGTTAAAAATCATGTTTATGGAGGTTTAATAAAGGTCATCAAATGTCATTCAGTTTTATGTGTTCATTGAAGTGAACCAGGACAATAGGTTATCTTCAAACTGATAATTATAGTTCCAAGTCATATTTTCTACCTCCTGTGAGAAGTTGTCCATCTTTGATAATTCACATAAAAAGACTTACTGCATTCAGCATGTAGTTAAAAACAAATTACTGACACTGTACTAGAAAAAGTTCTCTGCCCATAAGAAGTTGCTACTCTTTCTAAACTGTATGATGATACATATCATGTGCCAAATTCTAGGCAAAAATAATGCAAGATTTCATAAACAGGTCACAGTTCTATAGAGATACATTTTTAGGTAGTACTCAGTATGACAACTACTTAAAATCATATGTCCTTTCTAAGTGGACTCCTGTAGCTGTACTACATGGACAGGAAAATATTTTGTAATGAGAAAATTGTGCCATCTGGGTGGACTTGTAATTTAGGTAGCAGTACTAAAGACAGAGCTCCATACTTACACTTTAGGAGAGCTTTGTGGGGAGTTATTTTCACCAGCAGAAGGCATTTTTTTAATTTATGTATTTATTTATTAATTTACTTTTACAAATTTTTTCTGTTTTATTTACAGACGTAGGTGACAAAAGACATTGCAAAATCTACTGTATGCTCACATCTTGGGACCTTATTGAGGCATTATAGGTTTATATCACAGAACGATAAAATATGATAAGATATTAATAAAATCCTCTAATGGCTGTCTAGGTGAAGGCTGCAAGTCCATTGTCTCTCACTCAGATAATGAACAAATTGCTACAGTTGTAGAAACATACCAGTTGATTATCAGTCAAGTAAAGGCCAACTTTTTTATATTTATAGATTCATTTATTTATTAATCATTCAGCAAATTTAACACACTAAGTAAAAATGCAAACAAATGAGTATTTCAATAAGGAATAGATAGAGAGCTTGGCTGCAGAAGGATAGCAGAAATTATTGAAGAGAAGGTTATAGAGGACATACATATTCTAGAAAGTGGCACTTTTAGCAATGTAAAATGTTTTGGTGATTAATGTAAGGGTGAGTAATATGTGTGCTGATCTATCAGATACATAAAGTGAGGGATTTTGTTTGTTGTCTTCTGAAGAACAGAAGTATTATCGGCACTTATAAGGGCAATAATGATCAGGAAGTATTTAACCAGGGACAAGATTGTGTATTTTCTAATCAAGTATCTAGACTGAAGTGTGAAACGACTAATAATTTTTTAGGAATAAAGCACTGGAGGAACTTTGCAAACAATACTCTTTGTATGTTTATGAAAGGTAAGGGATGGCTCAAGGTGGGTCCTAAGGTAAGTATAATTGTTGTCAAAGGAAGTACTATATCCCCATAGATTGAATAGTGATATATGCTGCGGTGGTGGTGCTGCGGTAGCGTAGTCGCCTCACAGGAAGACGCTGTTGGGTTCGATTCTCAGCTAGAGCGTTCTGCGTGGAAACATGCGTGAATGGGCGTACCTTCGTTGAAGGTTGTGCATCAGGCCTGGCAAGCCGGTACGTAAACATCAACTGCCAATCATTAGCGGACTGGAGTTCCGCTGTGGCGACCCCTAACCGGGAAAAGCCGAAAGACACAAACTGAGTTTCTGAAGAGAGTCAAAGAGGTTTTGGTTTTATTGGCATTTAGAATATAAGTTTGTTATGGTAAAACCATCTACATGGATTATGTAATTGTTCCTTCAAGCTTTTTGAAAGCTAGCAGCAGTTTGTCCTTCCTTGATGACAAAGGTACCCACAGGCAGGTGCAAGGGGGTGCACTTGCAACCCCGTGGAACGGGCGGGCCGGGAGATTAATTTTCTTTTCAGTTTCTTTTAATAACAAAAAAAAAAAAAACTTTTAAAGGGCGTTCTTCTTTAAGAATGGTCCCATAACTTGCTGGTCCGGTCACATCATGTCTTTGCGTGCAGACATCCTGTTCTTCCCCGCCTGCACTATTGGAAATCGCTCTTCTCATCAAGTCAGGTAAGGGAATTTAGTTGTGTTTGATGCTATAGCAAGTAAGGGAATTTCACCCGTGCTATTGCTTTTGCTTCTTCACCTTAAGTCAAGGAATTTAGTTCACATCAAGTCAAGTAAGGGAATTTAGTTAAGTGTTACAGCAAGTGTGTGTATTTGTTTGTAAGAGGGAGGTAGGGGTGTGTGTGTGTGTAAGAGGGAGGTAGGAGTGTGTGTGTGTGTGTGTGTGTGTGTGTGTGTGTGTGTGTGTGTGTGTGTGTGTGTGTGTGTAAAAGAAGTAGGTAGGTGTGTGAGTGTGTCTGTTTGTGGTTGTGTAAGAAGTATGTAGGTGTGTGTGTGTGTGTGTGTGTGTGTGTGTGTGTGTGTGTGTGTGTGTGTGTGTGTGTAAGAAGTAGGTAGGTCTGTGTGTGTGTTTGTAAGAGGGAGGTGGGTGTGTGTGTGTTTGTAAGAGGGAGGTGGGGGGTGTAAGGGCAGGGAGGGTCATACCTTGCAATTATCTAGATTTTTGACTCATATTTTCAGTTTGTTTCTCATAAAATTGTTTTTTTTTTCTAGCAAATCATTGAGGACTGAAGTCGGAAAACAATGGCAGACATTTGAATTTTAAACTTCATATCCTCAGGTAATGCATACTAATGCAAACCTTGTTGTTCTATCCACTTTCTAAGGAGGTAGGGGGATGTATGTGTGTGTCATACCTTTCAACTCTACAGATTTTCACAGAATGTCCAGGTTTTTACCCCATATTCCTCCTAAAATGGATTGAAGTTGCTAAATAATAAAAGACATTTGAGTTTTAGACTTCATACCCTTTAGGAAAATGCATACTAACAAAAACCCTCTTGTTCTAGCAATTTTTTAAGTTCATGAGAGCAATATTTATAATCTGTCCCTATTTATTGTATGCTTTGTTCAGATTTCTTGAACTAAGAAGTTGAGGTATATGTGTGTGTGTGTGTGTGTGTGTGTGTGTGTGTGTGTGTGTGTGTGTGTGTGTGTGTGTGTGTGTGTGTGTGTGTTTGTGTGTGTGTGTGTGTGTGCACTTGTGTGTGAGAGAGAGAGTGTAAAATGCCCTAGTTAGAGTTAGCAGGTGGAATTTATTTTCAAGTGCATTTTCAAGGAATTGTGAGCTTCAAGGGAAGAAAAGTTTACTGCTCCTCATGCTAAGTCTGCTTAAAATGTGCAACTGTTTTGTTTAGCAAATGGTATCACAATTGTCGTATAGAATTTTAAAGCAGTGTTAGTAGCACAGCAGGTGGCATACTTGCATCTTGATGTAGAAGGCTGTAGGTTCTACTCCCACAGCAAGTACATTTGTATTTTAAGGGGGCGGGGTGCTGCAGTCCTGAATATGTTCTCCTCTGGATGCGATGCTTAGAAACTATGAATGTGTTTTTCAGCTTGCCACCCATTCCCTATTTCAATACACCAGCTTATCATTTTTTTTTGTAACATAGGCAGTTTAGTGTTTGAGGGCAGCAGGCACGGAATTTGTAGATGAAACCCTGAAATATAAAGTTGCTTTCTAGCAACAACCTCTTCATTAATTTCAGATATCTTTAATGTGGAGTTATTTAGATGACTTTTACTTCTGCAGAGATTGTGTATATTAACTGATACTGGTGGATTGTAATGACAGATGTTTGAGTGGCCTTTTATGGTTGAAATGTTCTGAACTGGGCAGTTTGTCATTATTGGTTCATATGTTTTGTTTCATTGCTTACTGGAAAAATGTTCAAAACTATAAATTGAAAACACGCTAACAAGTGGTGCTGTATTATACAATGGATATAATTCAATTTGTATATTATAATTAATACAATCAGTAAGGTGAATCAAAGAACATTTGCATGGCCCTAAAAATTTGTGCAAGGGGCCTATGGTTTGAAAACAGCCCAAAGGTAAACTTAAGCTGCCACTGGCCAGATGTATTTTCTTTGAATGTGGTTTTCAATGCTGCTTCAGAGAATGTGAGATTCAAAGGTAGAGAAGCTTTAATGCTAAGTCTGTTTTCATTGTAACACTATAGCTTTCTTTAGCAAATGTCTATCAGTATTTGTGCTATAAAATTTGAAGTAAAAGTTGTAAATTAAATCCAAACATCTATAGTCATTGTAGAAGTAAAGCATAAAACAGTATGTTTCGAACAGTTTTTATGGCAACTGGGGAGAAATAGCCAAGTAATGGGACACTGGAATGGCTGCGTGGGGGGCTGCTTGGGGGGACTCTGGGCTTGCAACCCCCTGCAAAAAATCCTGTGGGCTCCCCTGCTTGCAGACCCAGAAGCTCATCTGCCTAGAGTATATCTTTTAGAAAGAGAAGATCAAATGCAAAGAATGTGGAATTGTTAATAACATTGACACAACTGGTCTAACAGCTTTTGTGTTATCTGATTGTCTCAAGGCTTGCTGGTATAAAAATATTCCCTGTTTGTAAATCCCTGCATATCATTGCTAGAATCTCCTTGTGTTCTTACTGAGAGTGTTTCTTAAACAATCTGGAAATATAGAGCTGATAAGTATATTTTTAGCACTTTAACTGTTCGGAGTTCTGCACTGTCTTAATTTTTGCTTGACTGAATTATTTATATATTTGCTGGCATTGTTATAGATCTGGACTTAAACTGGTTTTCTCCCACCCTCACCCTATTCCTGTTCTGTTCTTAAAGTTGGTGCCTTTTGCAGTGCCTGCCCCTACTGTAAATTTGATCTGGGACACTCCCCCCAGTCCCATTTCTTTAGCTCATTCTACCTAATACAGAGATCATTTGGTAAGGCCAAACCCCTTAGTTCATTAACCTTGAATTATATTCTGTTCCTGCTCTCTACCTTTTTACTAAAAAAGACACTTTATTCAGCTGCTTATATTATTCTAATTTGTGTTTCTTCCTACTACTCTGTTACTTCATCTTGCTTTGCTTTTCCTACTACTTGCTGCCTGAAGTGTTCAATTGCATCTTTTCTGTTGCATTCATTACTGCTTGTTTATAGCCTGTCTAAATCAAGTGTTATTCTTAAGTATTATTCTAAGCTCATAGTTTTGGTTTAAGCACTTGGGCTTTAGGCCCACCCCTTAGCTCTCCCTGGCCTTTCTCCCTCAGATTCTGACAAATATGGATGGACAATTTCCTACAGTTTCTCCTGCCAGTCTGGTTGATATGGGCATCCTGAGACTGTGTAGCAACTGCCTCATGTACACGGACAACCATCTACTACTACCACCTAGGAACACAATCTATGAAAAATGCAATTACATTAGGAACCTAGAGTCCAAGCTTTCTCCCCCTCAAGCCAGTATATCTGGCATTGAAAAGGCTGTCAACACAATCACTACACCTCAAACACCACCCACACCTACACAACACACACCTACATATGCAGAGGTCCTCCACATAAACATACTCAAACAAAGGAAACCTCCGAGGCAAAAACACATGATTTCCACAGCCTCCACACCACATACCATGCATAGTCCACACACATGTGCCTTACAACCACTAAGGATTCACCATAAACCCAACATATTAGTAATAGGAGACTCCATTGTGAGACACACAGATGTGCCTTATACCAGGCTGGATAAGGAGAAAGTCACAGTTAGTTGTCTGTCAGGTGCCAGAATCCACCATATCACACATGCACTCAAGTCTCTCAACAACAGGTACTATTATAAGTCTGTCATAGTTCATGTTGGCATGAATGACTTGAGACATACCTCTCTGGACCATATGAAGAGAGATATGAGACATGATTGAGCTCGCTGATTATGTGTCCCAGGTAGGTATGTCCCTAGCCTTAAGCAGCATTCTCCCATCACCCAGAATGATGCCCCAATACAAACAGAAAATTATTGACTTTAACAATTGTCTTAGTTTCTGGTGTCATTCCAGTACCTGACAGCCTGGGAAGATATGATCGACAGTCCGTGATGCTTTGCCAGACATGGCCTTCATCTGTCTAACCTAGGCTTCAGGCTTCTGGCAAAGGTTGTTGCCTCCCCTATAGTGCCATTTTTAGGAAAAGTAATACGGTTTAAACTCCCGTTATAAAAATTTCAACAAAACACAAATTAAAGGTCATGCTGCTAAATGCTAGGTGTCTAAACATAAAACTGCACTCATTGCAAGCATTCCTAACCTGGAAAATGCTGACATCTGTGCAGTCACAGAAACTGGTTCAAAGCTGTGGAGAGCACCCCAACCTTATTACCTGGTTACTCATCCTATCATACATTCAGACCCCAAACTGTGGGCAGGAAAGCCAAAGGAGGTGGAGTTTTAATATACATTAAAGACATACACACCTCCAGGCTGGTCAAACAGTATGAAGTGCAGGACACACTCCAGGTGTAGTTAACCATTGACAAGACCCCTATTCAAATCATAGCTAGGTACCGCCCCCCAAATCTGACTCAAGATACCCAATCAAACTACTAAGACCCATTTAAGTCTATCAAGATTCAACCCTTTGCCCTGATCCTGGGTGACTTTTACTTCCCAAGCATAGACTGGAAGAACTTCTTATGCCAGAACACAAATGCTAAGAGATTCCTTGATTTTGTCAATGCAAATGTCTAGGAACAGCTAGTTGGTACCCCCAGAAGGGGTAATAATATCTCAGACTTAGTATTAACCAACATAAGTTAACACTGCAGCATCCCTATAGTATCATCCTCCCTGGTAAGATCTGACCACAAAGTGGTCACTTTCAAAGTTACCATCTCCCCAACCCCCCTTTTGCTAGGATCAGACATAAAAACTTCTCCAAAGCTGATTACAGCCTCCTGAGGGATGGTATAAACAGCTTCACAACCCCTTCCCCCTCTGTAAGAAATGGCATCGATATCCAAAACTACACCAAAACACTATACGAGCATTTATATAGATGCATGGAATCAGGAATACCCGACAGGATGAAATCATCCTCTGTAAGGAAGAGTAAATCTGTCTAGTGGACACCTGCAATAAATAAACTCTATAACAAAAGGAAAAAAATTGCTGTCCAAGACCAAGAAGGAACAGGTGCCCATTTGGAAGCAATGTCTCTTTAGCCTGAACAAGCAAATAAGAGCACTAGTGAAATCCTCCAAAGCAAACTTCGAGTCCAAATTGGCCACATCTACTGGAAACAATCATAAGGCCTTCTTCACATATGTCCACAACCTCAAAGGAAGCACCCAGATGTGCTCAGAACTGGTAGTCAAGGATACCACATATACAAATGCTGTAGATGTAGCAAACCTGCTGGCTGACAGATTCAGTGAAAACTTTACCCGTCTGTCCCCCCATCAGTAAATCAGGGCATCCACAGTACCTGCCCCTTTCCCCTTATATCTAGGGAACAGGTCATCACTGCTCTCTCAAATGCCAAAAAATACAGCCTCCATGTGACCCGATAACATCCCAGGCTGCATCCTATGTGAACTTAGGCAGGAACTTGCAGCACCATTAGGCACCCTATTCAACCAAAGCCTGAGTACTGGCTTCATCCCAGCTTTACACAAAGGTGGTGCATCCACCAGTCTGGGAAATTATAGACCCATCAGCCTAACTAGCCTAATCTGCAAGGCCATAGAATGGATTATCATGGACCTCATTAACAAGGACATTGGCAACCTCCAAACACTTGATCCCACACAGTTTGGCTTCATCAAGGGGAGGTCATGTCTACTAAATTTGGTTGACTTCTTTGAGACAGTCACCAAAGCCATGGACAAGGGAAGACTGTGCATACCACCTACCCTGACCTGGCCAAAGCCTTTGACACTATTCCCCACTCGGGCATAATAGATAAACTGTCTCAAATAGGCATCAATCCAAATGTTACCAAATGGGTAGCAAACTGTTTCAGTGATAGAACCCATGTAGTCAGAATAGGAGAAGCCACCTCAAGCAGTAGACCCGTAACAAGCAGCATACCCCAGGGTTTGGTCTTCGGGCCTCTGTTATTTGGGATATACATTTCTGAGGTGCAGGCCAAAACCATTGGGCTATGGCTGACCAAGTTTGCAGATAACTGCAAGCTGGGTGCTGTCATCAATTCACCTAGTGATGTGGACATCCTCCAGGAGGGTCTCACTCAGACAAATGACTGGTGCCAGAAACATAACCTCAAGCTGAATACCAAAAAATGGATCATCATCCCCTTTGGGGAGAGTGATGTCCCCACAAATGATCACATTAATAACAATGTCCTAAGCACTCAATCAGTCGTGAGGGATTTGGGCACTCAGGTTGATAGCAACCTGACCTTTGACCACCATGTTGCTTCCATGGTACAGAAAACCTTCTACATGGCCCACCACATAAGTAAGAGTATCTCATCCAGGAACAAGGAGGTCATAACATCCATGTATTCTTCCCTTATAAGGCCCATTATTGAGTACAACGCAACTTTCGGCATGTACCTAGCAAAGCACATGCAGCAGCTGGAGAGACCACAGAGGTTTCTCACCAGGTAAATCCAGTGCCTCAAACATGTACCATACACAGCTAGGCTAAAAGCCCTATCCCTCTATTCAGTTTCATACAGACTCCTTTATTTATTTATTTTATTTGCAGTTGTTTTACCAGGATAGTCCATTGGGCCTTGAGAACCCGTTTTCAATGGAGTCCTGGGGAGAAAAGCTCCACATTTAGATTATACAAGGATTTAATAGCACACTTGATTACATGATGATTACAAAGACTATCATTTGTACAAATTGGTTTTATAACACTTAATCTAGCAAGTTTACATTGAGAGTAGTATAGACACAGACCAAAAAAAGACAAAATGAAAGTTAGAAGGTTTTTTTTTTTTTTTTTTTTTAGGATAGATAGAGAGCTAAGAAATTACTGGTGTAGTTAGGGAGATATATGCTGCAGGCAGGCATGCAAGCATGCCTTTGCTATAAGGGATTTAAAAGAAGGAGTAGAGAAAAGGTTTTGTGAAAAAGAGTAGGTTATGAGGGATGGGAGCAGGAGCATTCCCAAGTGGATGTTAGGTGAGAGTGTAGTGATTTTTTAAAAACTGGGATGCTAGCGATTGTGCGAATGGTGGGGGGAAGGGAGTTCCATAGGCGTGCAAGTGAGAAGGATAGGAGGTTTTGTCCTGGGGGATGGAGCGGTCTATGGACGTCAATAAGGTTTTGATTGTTGGATCTTAAGAGTCTTTGTGTGTGGTGCATTTTAACGGTAGTAGAGAGGGATTGACAGAGGTGTGGTTGAAATATGAGTTTATGGGAATATGTGAGCTGGGTATATGAGAGGTAGTTGGGTAGTTCTAACCAGCTGAGTTTGTGGAGAGGTTCACAGTGATGTATAGATGATTTGGTACTGGTGGCGAATTTGGCTATTTTATTATAACAAGAGGATAGTTTGGTTTTGAGTGATGTTTGTATGTTTGTTAGAAGAGGGACACCGTAGAGAAGGGAAGGAAGGAGAAATGTAGAGGAGAGAGAAAGCTTAGTAGATTTGGTGAGGAACCGATTGTGTCGATAGAGCATGCCAAGTTTTTGGTGGGGTTTTTTTATATTTAGTAGTAGATGGGAGTTGAATTTCAGTTTGTTGTCGATTTGGACTCCTAATAGTTTGGATTCGGATACTAGCTGTAGAGGTGTATTATTTTGGCTGGTGATGGGGAATGAATTTTTATCAGTTATTGGCTTTAGAGGGTGTAAATATCATAAGTTTAGTTTTAGTGGCATTGAGTGCTAGATAGTTGTGTTTCATCCATTGTTCTGTTGTGGAGAAGGACTCTTGAGTAAGTTTTAGAAGAGGTGGAATGGATGAGGCAGCACAGATGATTGTGGAATTATCAGCATATTGTATAATGTTTGCATGAGGGATAGAGAGGAAGAAGTCATTTATGAAAATATTAAAGATGAGGGGGGCCTAATATAGAGCCTTGTAGGACACCTGTTGGGGTATTGAGAAAGGAGGAGGTTGCTTTTTTCCACTTGACAGCTTGTTGTCTGTTGGAAAGATAGCTGGTAAACCAAGTAAGGGATGATGGTGAAAGGTTTAGGTTGGATAGCTTATTAAGAAGTAGGTTATGAGAGATAGTATCAAAGGCCTTAGAGAGATCTAGTAGAATGGTAGAAACAGTGAGGCCAGAGTCTCTAGCTTTATTCACAGTTTCTAGGAAGGATAGGAGGGCTGCCATAGTGCTATGATGGGGCCTGAATCCGTGCTGGGTAGGAGTTAATAGTTTGTCTAAGAGATGAGGAAGTAGTCGAAGATGGATGCATTTCTCTAGGATTTTTGAAATGGGAGAGAGGATGGCAATGGGACGGAAATTGCTAATGTTATTGTCGGTACCACCTTTATGCAGAGGAATGATATAGGCTTTTTTCCAGATTTGAGGAACAGTACTTTCTAGGATGGAGCAGTTGATAAGGATACTTATTGGGAGAGCAATAGCTTCGGAGGCTATGCTGAGGAAGTATGAGGGAATGTTATCGAGGGCATTGGTGCATGGTTTTAGTTTCTGTAGGAGTTTTTTTATGATGGAAGTAGGAATAGGTTTAAGGAGGAATGGAGGTGGTAGAGAGGGTGGGGAAGGAGAGAATGGAGTTTGTGGGCAAGGTGGTTGTAGAGAGGTGGAGATAGGAGGAGGGTTGTTATTTGAAAAAGAAGAGGTAAGTTTGGAGATAGAGTCTATGAAGAAAGAGTTAAATTGGGTGGCTAGGTCAATGTCTAGTGTATTTGGGGAGGGGTTTGGGTTTTCAGTAGTACCTGGTTTTAAGAGGGTAGATATGCCTCTCCAGAACTTTTGGGGATTGGTTTTGTGGTTGTTTTGTAGGTGGGTGAAATAGTTTTGACGGTCTGCTGAGATGAGTTTTTTAACTGTGTTACGGAAGGTTTTGTATTTATTAAGGTTAGATGTAGTTTTGTTTCTATGGTATTGTGTCCAGGCTTTGTCTCGAAGTTTCATGGTGGTTAGTGTTTCTTTAGTTAACCAGGGGGAGGTTTTCTTTTGTATTCTTTTGGTTATTGAGGGAGCATAAGTATCAAGAACTTTTAGGAAGGTTGTGTTAAAGTCAGAGATCGCATTTTCAAGGGGTAAAGTTTTTAACTGGTTCCAGTTGATTGATTTTAGGGAGTCAAAGAAAGCTTCTGGGTTAAAGTTTTTACGGCAGCGGGCGGTGATATAATTATGTGTGACTTGCAATGGAGAAGGCAGACACCTAGTGAAGATGGGAAGGTGATCGCTGAGGGAGTCAGGAAGGGTGCCACTGTTGGGGTAGTAGTGAGGGTGGGAGACTAGAATCCAGTCTAAGATGTTACCACTAGTGAAGTCTTTGCATGGTCTAGTCATGGTATTGATAAGTTGGGTGTAGTTATATAGGTTAATATTGAGGGGGTGAGTAGGGGATTGAATGGAGGACCAATTGATATTGGTGTCTCCCATAATTATAGTTTCATTTGAGATATTAGTAGAAAGCCAAGAGAGGATCTCTTCGAGTATTGGGATATTGTTTCCAGGTGGAATGTAAATGGAGGCTATGTATATGGATTTATATGTGTTTAGTTGAAGTTGAGCAAGTAAACGTTCTGCATTAGTTTACTGGGGAATAATTTTATTATAAGGTGTTATACACAGGGAGGATGAATAGAGTAGTGCTACACCACCACCTTTTTTATGGGTTCTGTCAGCTCTGATGATAGAGTAATTGGTTGGGACTATTTCTGCATTTTGTATATGAGGTTTTAGCCATGTTTCAGAAATGGCTAAGATGTCTGGTTTGTTATGTAGCAGCCAGGCATGAAGATTAGGAATTTTGTTAGTTAAGCTTTGTGCATATAAAGATGTAAATAGAATAGATTTAGTAATTGATGAAGAGGGGTTTGGGCCTGGGTTGGGGTGTATGTCACCAGATAGAAGTGTGGGAGTTAGAAGTTGGGTTAAATAGTTGAGGTGTTTGGGTAGTTTTGTATGTGTGGTGTGAGTAAAGAACTTAGTGGAGGTTATGGAGGGGAGAGTGTTTGTTGAGGTTTTATGCGGAGGGATGATTTTATATTGAAAATCTAGATTATGTTTGATGGGATATAGTTCTGGAGAGATGGAATTGTAATGGTTGGTTTGTGAATTGTGGTGGTGGTAGGTTGTGTGCAGGAGTGGGGTGTGGATAATTGGATTAGGCTTGGTTAGATAGTATATGTAGCAGAGGTTTAGAAGGAGTAGTATTTGAAATGTGAGAAAAGAGTATTTTACAAGCATGTTAGGATTTGGTAGGCAAGGTAGATGTTTAATAAGGGGAGGGGACTGTGTGAAGAAGGTTGGTGTGTGTGGGGGAGGGTATGGGGAGTGGGAGTGGTGTTAGCGTTTGGAGAGGAAGTAGGAGTGGCTTAAAGGGTATAAAGTTAGATGCAGTGGGGTGGGTGGGAATTGGGGGGTAGGGTAGGGGAGCGGAGTGAGCCCGCAGGGCGAACAGAGTGGGGATCAACAAAAGAAGAGAGCAGCAAAAAGTATCAGCTGCAACTGCTGGTGGTGTGGACTCGTAAGGAGGTATGTTAGGTGGAGAAACCAGATAGGGATGAGTGTTCTTTAGGGATGTGTGAGAGGTGTTTAGTTGAAAGTAGTGTTGTACAGGGGGTAAACCAGAAGGTAGTCAGAGAGAGAAATACCGACTCTAAAATAGGTAGTCAGTTTAAATAGGATGGAAGTCAGGTAAGGTTACAGATAAACTGGCAATAGGTTATTGGGTGCTGCCACCTAGCGGTGACATGGAAGAAAAGCAGGCAGCAAAGGAGCAAGGACACTAACAGCTTTTACTGTGAGAGTATCTGGAGCTAAGGTAACTTAGGGGGAGAGAGTAAGTTTGTGTGGTCCATGGTATACTACTGTGTCACTTACAATAGATATTAGACAAAGAAAAAGTATTACTAGGTAGGCAGTACAGACACGGTGGATAAGGCTACCTACATTCCAAGTTTAACTTTATGGGCAGTCTTCAGGAATTCTGTGATGCAGTCAAACAGGTAAGTTCCAGGGTGTCCGCAGAGGTGAAGCAGGAGGAATTCCGTAGATGGAATGAGGAGGGGAGGGAGCTTCTATTGAGAGATTCTGGAATAAGGAACTGCAAAATGAGAGGAGAGTTACACTAGGTTAGGTTTATACAATAGTTTAAACTACAGATAAGACAGGAGGGAATAAGGGGGAAAAATCAGTAAGGAAGGAATCTTATATAGGATTTTAGTGGATACATACAGTGGATACATACAGTATAGACATAGAAGTAATAGTAGTGTGTATATAGGCAGTTCACAGAATAGACATAGAAGAAGGGGAGAGAGAGAGGGAAAGGAGTAAGACAAGAGGTAGAAAATGCAGCACAACTACAGCTTATAGAAAGAGCAGGAATAGGTAGGTTGCATTTCAAGGTTGATAACTCAATTATACAAAACAAACATTGCTACAGTACCCAGCTAACTAGCAATTTAAGAAAATAAAACAGGCAATGGAGTAGGCACGGCAGACAAATGCAGTTGGCAAGCAATTAAATGACAATGCAGAGCACTTTGTAAGTTTAGCTAGACATGTATAGAAGAAAATTGCCACATTACAATCTACCAGTGTTAATACAGCACTGTACAGGCCAAGATATGTCCAAGCTCAGTGTTGTACACAAACTAGAAGTAACAAATGTCAATAGTACTATCTACAGGTATTAAACAACAGGTATCTACTGAGAACTGTGTCCTTATCTAATGCATATAGAGAGACAATTAAGGTAGTACACAGCACTTGTAACCTAAGCAAAGTGAGAGACAATTAAGGTAGTACACAGCACTTGTAACATGCAGCCAGCAGTCTGGTAGGCAGGAAAATCAATTCAATAATATGTTGTATGCCAGTTAATCATATATCACAAACAAAAACAATCGTGGCACAGTATAGATCATTTAAGCCTAGCATAACAGGGAAGATGGGAACAGGTCCCTGTATTGTGAAAGGGCTGCCTTAGTATGGGAAGTAGTAAGGGTAAACCCAAAAGGGGAGAGTATTCTAACTAGGGGAAGCATATAAGATGTTTGTAGGAGGCTGTGCTCTTACCCATTTCTGAGTTATGGTAATAGTTTGTGAGTGGCAATATATTAGGGGAGATGTAAAGGATAACGTTTGCAACAGTCTGTGCAATTTATATGCAGGTCTAGCACTCCTCAGAAGTAACCTCTGTCTGGCATACAAGGCAATCCTGGACCCCACCTTGTTGGGACTGTTGCATATCCACAAGTCAAGCTCCACTCAAGTAACCCACATGCATGGCCTCAACCTGGTCTGTGACATCAACAGGACTTGTTGGCGGACAGATTTGTGTCCCAGAGACTCCCTCGTCTATGGAATAGACTCTCTCTCCACATCAGAGTACCTCTTTACCCCTATTTTAGCACAACCTGGATAACTGGATGGGAAACAGAAAATATACCCCTGGGACAGGGGCATTGGGTGCTGATTTGTCTAAACACTGGCTAAACTCTTGGCTAGGCTTATAAGGGCCTCAGGGCCATTAGCCTAGTAACCTCCTATGATCCTATGACAAAATAGAACAGGACCAGTTATAGTGCCTTGGAGAACTCCATTTTCAAGAGGAATATGAGTCGAAAGTATGGAGACCACTGTAACCATTTCATAGTGTTTGAAAAGAAAGCAGGTACAGAAGGATTTATGGTAAGATGATTATGGTCAACAAAACTTAAAACTCTCTTCAGATTCACAAATACCACTCCCGTGTTTAAGTATGTGTGTTATGATGTATTAATTCTGTAGCAGTATAAGACACTGCATTGTTATTGGTTCAAACCCATGCTAACAGTTACCAAGGGTAGACAAAAGGAGTAGCTGGTTGATAAGCAGTTTGTAAATAATTTTCACATAGCTATGGGAGTGGGAACTGATTTGTCAGAAGTTCTCAGGTGATAGGGTATACATCAATTTGAAGTCAAAGGTTAAAGGTGCACATATTTGTTGTCAAATTCCTTTATAATAAACGTTTCAAGGTGTAAAGAGTAAAACAAGCAACTAGTCCACTGCATCACCAAAATATACAAAGAAAACTTTCACTAGTTCACTGAGAATTGAGCATCCATATTTTCAAACTTAGCAAGCTGTAGAGTGCATAAAACAGAAAATGAAAAAATTACATAGAAATCCAGATCCAGCTTAGGGTGGATCCATAATGATTTGATGTAAATTTCTGCACAGTGTTTTCCAGTCCATAAATGCTTTCTTGAACTTTAGAGTCAGTTGGTATGCATTTAAATAATTGGTTATTTATGTAGGAAGTCTCGTTGAAGAAATCACTTGGATTTCTGAGTTGGATCCACTTGGTTGTTACACAGAACTGTATTAAAACATCCTAAAAGTAATGAATTATTTTTTACTTCTAAAGTCCAACATAGAAGTTAAAATACACTGTTGCCAGGACAAACTGTTTATTAAAAACAATATTAATGTCATAATGATAGAATAAGTGCAGACATACTTTCTTTCAATGGTGGACCTGAATATCTCTAAAGGTGCCTCTAAGGTTCTAAGATTGGAAATGTTAGCATTGTCCAAGAAATGCACAAATATAATATACTTAGTTTAACAGAGTCACAATAGAAAGGTAAAACTTATTAATACCCATGGAAAGAAAACCCTTCTATGAATAAAACTGTGCGACATAAGAACACCATGTTAGACCAACAAAGAATAAGTCTAACCCATTATGGCAATATTGAATCCACCTTTGTCCTAATCGACATCTTTTATGTCCAAAAGTATTTCAAAACAGAGTTAATTCAAACATAACAGAATGCAAAATTGGTTTTATATGGAATACTTAACTAAAATAACCATGAACACAAATCTAAAGCAAACCACACTCAATGGCTTTCTATAAAAGCCACCAAGATGAAAAAAAGGGCCAGGAGTAGGACAGAGTTACAGCCAAAAGTAAGCCCTAACACGGGCTACAAACCACTTGTAGATAGATGCCCTTTCTGATAGTAACAGGCCCACTACAGTGATTCTTTACATTTGAATCAATATTGTAGGCTATCTCCACAGCTGAGCAACATTATAATGAACCATTCCAGAGGAAAGGATAATGCTAATTAGTCAAGTGTCTCCCCTAGAAATGCTTGAAGGGATTTACATAGCTGAGTGAGTCAGAAAATGTCTTAACCAGCCATATTAATAAACACAGACAAAAATAACATGTTCCATGATTGTTTCCAATGACAGAGACCATGTTGCAGGTACATGTCAGAGCATAAAGAAGAGAGGTAGTGGTGAGGGTTACAAGTGTGTGTGTCTGTGGCAGTGTGTGTAAAAGTCTGCAGGGTTCTGAAAGGGGTGAGATCACTGTGTGTGTGTGTGTGTGTGTGTGTGTGTGTGTGTGTGTGTGTGTGTGTGTGTGTGTGTGTGTGTGTGTGTGTGTGTGTGTGTGTGTGTGTGTGTGTCTGTGGGTGTGTGTGGGTGTCTGTGGGTGTGTGTTTGTCCCTGAGTGTGACTGAGTGGTGAGGTGTGTCATGTAAAGTATGTGTGTTGAGGGAATGGGAGAGAATACCAGGAAAGTGGCTGTGCTAATGTACTGCATGGGCTACCAGGGGCAATAATCTCCAAAAAAGTGTTGCTTAGCACAGAATCTAATTACACCCAATTCAAAGATGTGCAGATTAGGCTACACTTGTCTCTGAACTGCATTTTACAGAATTGTGTAAACTGCAATTTTTAGCTGCTGCAGTTTTATGACCTCTGGGATTCTTTCGGAAGTCCAGCCAAGATGTTAGCTCTCACTAAATAATAAGATGAAGTTCACTAAAAATGTAAAACCTGTGTAAGGTTACAAACACTAATGTGGTATGAGGAAGGCACTTTATGGGGAAATATCTAGTTTATTTCTGTAGGTATGTATGTATGTATTTGTTTCATTTGATAACCAGGGTAGAACTCTGAACAATGGACTGTTTTATTATTCAGCTAAGATGAAGGACTTAAAAATACTACTATGAATTAACATAAAATACAATTATGTACATATTACACAGATGCAGTTTAAAACTTTTTAATGGAGATGATTTGTAGAACTTTGTTGGGAGTAGAATGTTAAAGTTACAAGTAGAGAAGAAAGGAAACAGGATAGATTCTAGCAGGTTGATAGAAGAGAGTGAATAAGAGAAAGAGCAGGTTGTAGAAGGAAGAGACTGAGAATAAGAAGGGTGCTTGGGAATTAATGTGTGCCAAAGCATTCAGGATACAAGACAGATGGGTAAACTGATGGCAAGATGGTGGGGAAGCAGATTTTACTAAAAGAGAGGGGATTGATGAGGGGTGCATATTATATAACAGCATCATTTTGGAAACATTTGCAATGCAATAGTTTAGCAAAGAGGTTTCTGAAAGATGGAAATGATTGAATGGATTTAACTTGATCTGGAAGAGATCCCCAGACTAGATGGGTTAGAAGGGGCAGACATGGTGCATGATGGTAACATTACTTTATGGGTGAGCAGACTGCTGAATGATGTGAACAGTAATCTTAGTGCATAAGTTGATGGCTGTCTTTCATTGAGCCTACAAGAATGGGCAGGATTACAAATACAGCAATTTAAAAATCAGTGCGCCCAGGAGGAGAGATCCTGTTTTGGTGATGGAGAATGAATTGGCTTTTTTAAAGTGGTACAAAGATGCTCATATTTAGAGGAAAACTCTGTGAATCTGCTAATGCTGTCAGTTGGTGTTTGAAGAGTGTTGATTTATGTATTTATTTATTTATTTCGAGGCAGATGCAACTACTGACAGGTTGTATTACAGCTAGGGAAGTAGCACGTCCTTGTCTATGGCTGTTCTTGGGGGATATGAAACTTTCCTTGCCCAAAATAGTTTATTTATTTTTGTATTTGGTAATGGTTAGGAAAGGCTAAAATTATAGTCAGCTCATATATAGAGATGGAAATGGTGTTCTTCTCCTTTCAAATCAAACAGAGGCAAATAACAAGATGGTATAGAAAAACTGCAGAAAAATATACACACATGCCTGAGGATTCCTTAAGTAGATACGGTACCATGTTATGGGCAGCAGTAAAACTTCCCTATTCCACAGTGTAAGATTTTGCAATTCACAGACACATTAGCCACAAAGAGGAAATAAATGACTATCATCTAGTTAGTATATCTACAAATCATAGTTAAGTATTGTGAAGTGCAAATTATCACATTCCATCGTAGTTAACAGTGGCACTGTGTTAGCACAGGCAACCTCTTCCTCCATCCACAGCTAATCTCCCACACACAAACACATGCACCACATACCTCATACACGCCCCTTTTGTCAGGACATCCACGATGCCTCCATTTTCCTGCCCTGATAATTCGCAGATAATTACACTCAGACCTTAATGCTAGTCATTCACACTTCAGATCATTCAGTAAATGCATGCTAGGGCAAATATGAGGTTGAAAGGTATATCTAAATTTTCATGTCACTCTCCCTCATACATCACAAAAAGTTGCAGACATTGCATAATGCCCAAGATCCTGAATAAATGTTAAACATTTCTGCTGTTATAATGCAGGAGTTTCATGCATCAACAGTCCACAGTTGAAATCCTTTTCTCCTATTTTGCACTTGTTTAATTTTTTTTTCATTTGTTTATGGTTAAAGTTTATCTCTGGTGTCTAGTGATGGGCTGATACCTGATGTGGGAGATCATGGGTAAATCCTGTGATACCCACACCCAGCCATTGATTATTGGTAAATAATTGCAGTCAACTGGCAGAATGAAATAGAATAAATATAATTAAGATCCAACTTATAGCAAAGAAAATTTATTTAGAACAATTCTAATGGCATGTATGACAGAAATATAAATAATACAGCCAGCAATCTAGTTGTAGCTCTACCTTCTGCAAAGTAAAGAATAAAATTTATGATGATGAAAACTTAATTAAAGCATACAATTTGGACTAAAATCTTGTTTGAAAATTTTCAGTGCACCTAGGATAGCATTTGTTTACAAATGCAGGCTTTCAGCTTAGTGACGCAACTAAAATTCTTCAATATTATGCTAGAATTGTAACATTTAGAGTCCAGTGCTGCAAAATGAGATGAGTTTGTAATAAATAGAGATCAGTGTGACCTAAGCAAAGTTACATGACCCAGCAGGAGCATACAGTGAGGAGATTAGAAGGAAAATGCAGTTGTGTAAGTAAACTTACTATAACAGTAGATGCTCTATTAGATCACTGTTGTAGTAGCCTAAACTATATAGGTCCTGTCCCTGAGAACAGTCCAGCTTTACACAGCTAAAGGGCACCTTCCATCTATGCCAATTATCAGGAGTGTGAGTGGATCTCAATAAATAATATTAGCGATCCAGTGAGTTACACAGGGGTTTATGGCTAATCGTGTGAGTTTGTTTACAATGCTTAAGTGGGGTATCGTACCAAAAGCATTAGCTTGGTCATGGTCAGTATGCATTGTCTTACACTCATCCATTGCCTTGGTGACCTTCACAAAGAATCCACCAGATTCAGAAGGCATTACCTACCTTTGACGAAACTAGACCACGTTGGGTCCAGTGTCTGATGGTTTTATATGTCATCATAAATCATTCCCATGGTATTTTCTTCTGTGGCTTTGCATATAAAAATAGTCAGACTAATTGGTCAATAGTTACCACAATCCATTGATGGTCCGACCTCATGCACAGGGATGCTCATTGCAGTCTTCCATTCAAGTGGCATGAAGCTTGCGCAGAGGCCCTGACAGGTCATATTTCAGACTGTTTAGGAGGCATCCTGGGATACTATTGGGCCCATCAAAGTTGTATTTGTGGCCTTATAGAGCGCATCTAAGATCTGCTCCCTACTGATACTTTGAGGGCTTATGCTAGATGGTGTTTATTGGGGGGCAGCTGGGGGTGAGTGGAGAGGGAGGTAAAGTTGGAGCTGAATTTGTCAGCCCAAAGATTGTCTTGGTTCCTGTTTTCTCCATTTTCCTTGTTTGGTCAAGGGGTAGTTTCTTTACTCACTAGTGGGAGTAGGGAGTACTGAGCTGCCTGTTTGTCCTCAGAGGAGTGGTTTAAGGCAGTAACTTGTAGTTTATTGGCCATTTTGGGTCATTTCCTGTCTTTTCCAGCCCCCTGCTATAAAGCACGCTTTGGCGGGCTTTTCTGGCTATAGAGAACTCAGCACATCTCCTCGTGGTGTCCAGCAGAGTTCCTAGAGCAGCAGAGACCAGAAAAGACAAACTTTCCAGATTCTAAGTATTTTTTTCTGCATTTTCGACTTTTTAAGCCTTCGATTGCTATTTCTGCCTGTTTTATTCTGCTATTACCTATTTTTACTGTTTTTAATAGCTTGAATTGTTTATTGCACTTGCTTGTTTAAGTTTTGCTTAAAAGTTAAACAACAGGCTAATACACTCAAGTGTACTAGCTTTTGATAGCATTTAGTCGAAAAACACAGCATTTATTGTATTTTCTGCCTATCTGAAAAAAACTTGAAAAAAAACAAAAAAATACTCTTGTTTTCCATACTTTTCTAATAGTTTGTTCCAGTGATCAGATTTTGCTGATCCCTGGGCTTTGTCTTGGTTCCTGTTTTCTCCATTTTCCTTGTTTGGTCAAGGGGTAGTTTCTTTACTCACTAGTGGGAGTAGGAGTACTGAGCTGCCTGTTTGTCCTCAGAGGAGTGGTTTAAGGCAGTAACTTGTAGTTTATTGGCCATTTTGGGTCATTTCCTGTCTTTTCCAGCCCCCTGCTATAAAGCACGCTTTGGCGCGAATTAGCGTGAATTAGCGCGATTTAGCGCGATTTAGCATGGAGTTGCCACTGTTGCACACTAGGGCAGCACCGGTTAAGCAGGTTTAAACTATTCGGGCTTAAGCAGGTTTAAACTATTCGGGCTACCTAAAGTCCACTCTTCAAATTTTCCCTTAAAACTACCTTCCTCGAACTATACTACTGATCAAATCAGCGTATCCTATAACTAAAAAGATCATCTCTACTTGACTCCAAGTAGACTATTCTCTATCTGTTAAACCTAGCACTTGCTCCTACAGTACTTATTACCTTGATACGGCACTCTTGTCATAGATAGTACCCCAAAAAGGCAACCCCCCATTTCTCGGTCACCCACGTCCCCCGGAATCTTTTTTAAAGTTTTTTGTCTATCCTTCTAGCATGTCAAGGGATCAGTTGCTAGTGTCCTCTCCTTCTCAGCTGGTGAACCTGGGAATATTGAGGCAATGTTACAATTGCCTCATGTACACAGACAACCCTCTCCTCCTCCCACAAAACACAAATACATGCGAGAGATGCAAATATACGGCCAAACTGGAGGCTGAGCTCTCTCAACATAGGACTGGCAAGACCAGTCAGGAGGAGAAGGTTACCACACACACTATAGACCCAGTCTCACATAGTACCATTACAACCTCAAATCATACACATAAACACACAAAGACATACTGGAGGCTCTGATCAAAAATCTACCAAAACAGCAGAGGCCACCAAAGCAGACACCCAAACAACCACCACCTCAGAACACAACACCTACAACACATAGACCTCACAGTCAGAGTGTCAAACAGTCACAGCCCTTAAGGCCAAACACAATGCCAGACACACTAGTCATTGGTGACTCCATAGTCAGACACACTGACATCCCTCACCAGACTGAGTAAGGAGAAGGTCACAGTAAGCTGCCTGTCGGGCGCTAGAATCCGCCACATAACGCAAGCACTCAGGTCTCTCAACAGCAGGTACAAATATGACTCAGTCATTGTCCACGCTGGTGTAAACGACCTGAGACGCACCTCCTTGGACTACATGAAAAGAGACATTGAGGAGCTCTCTGATTATGTAGCCCAGGCAGGTATGACCCTGACCTTGAGCAGTATCCTACCTTCACCAAGAATGATGCCACAATACAGAGATAAGATGATCAGCTTTAACAATTGGCTTAAACACTGGTGTCATTCAAAGGGGATCCAGTATCTGTCTGCCTGGGATGACATGCTGGACAAGCCACGCTGCTTCGCAAGGGACGGCTTGCACGTGTCACCCCTGGGATTTCGGATATTGGCAAAGGCTCTTGCCACCCCCATAGTGCCTTTTTTAGGCAAGGCTCAAATTCTAAACCTACCACCCTAGAACACAAAAAAGGAAAAAACTAAGGGTAATGCTGCTCAATGCCAGAAGTCTAAATCTCAAAATGCACGCACTCGAGGCCCTTCTCAGTATGGAGAACATCGATGTCTGTGCTGTGACAGAAACCTGGTTCAAGGCTCCTGAGAGCACCCCAGCGCTATCAGGTTTTACCTCATATCATGCGTTCCGGCCCCAAAATCCGGACAATACCAGGAAAGGAGGGGGGGTATCCATATTCATCAAGGACACCCACACCTCAAGACTGGTGGCAACACACGATGCATCGGAGACCATCCAGGTGCAATTAACCATAGGCAAGACTGCTCTGCAAATTGTAGCATGTTACAGGCCACCCTCACAAACACAGGAACCTCACATGGCCTTCCTGAAAACACTAGAGGGGATAAATGTATCACCAAACACCATCATACTAGGTGACTTCAATTACCCTAATATAGACTGGGAACACTACTCAAGCCCAAACACCCTAGCCCAAAAGTTCCTGGAATTCATAAACTCAAATGCCATGGAACAACTAGTCACCATCCCCACAAG
The DNA here is from genome assembly GCF_019279795.1 of Protopterus annectens. Taxonomy (NCBI): domain Eukaryota; kingdom Metazoa; phylum Chordata; order Ceratodontiformes; family Protopteridae; genus Protopterus; species Protopterus annectens. The sequence continues at coordinate 449,781,166 of NC_056728.1, read as the reverse complement.
AGGAGATAACATACTTGATCTCATCATCACGAACATGGGAGCACAATGTTCAACACCGAAGTATACCCTCACTGGTGAGATCAGATCACAAACTAATCTCGCTGGAGGTCCTCATCCCACCCCACCTGAAATAAAAAGACCACAGTAAAGAACTTCTCAAAAGCCAACTTCACACTTCTAAAGACTAGTGTGGTCTCCTTTAAGGACCCGAGCCGGCGGAAAACAGTACTCAAGCCGCTGAATCACTTACAAATGCCTTCTACCAGCACCTGCAGGACTGCATGGATAAGGCAATCCCAAGCAAAACAAAGACTCTTTGTACCAAAGGCAAGCGTCCAGTCTGGTGGACCCCAGCCATAAACAAACTCTACAACAAAAGGAGGAAGCTACTACAAGATAGAGCAAAATACTTAAAAGGTAAGACACCCTTGATCACTATAAGTAAAAAACTAAGAGCTCTCATAAAATCATCCAAAGCAAATTTCGAGAGAAAAATAGCTAAAGACTCAAAAGACAATCATAAGGCCTTCTTTAGCTATGTTAGAAACCTAGGAGGAAACTCCCAGATATGCTCCAAACTAGTTCAAAATGATGTGAAGATTACTGATCCTACAGACATTGCCAACATACTGGCTGACAGGTTGAGTGCAAACTTCCCCCCCTCCCCCCCCAAAAGGAGAGATATCTATACCAAACGATTGCAGCCCCCCAAACATCTCCAGCGCCCAAGTGAGAACTGCTCTCTCCAAAGCAAAAAACACAGCATCCATGGGACCTGATGGTGTCCCCAGCTGTGTGCTCCACGAACTCAATGAGGAATTAAACCCACAGCTAGGACAGCTGTTTAATCAAAGTCTTACCTCTGGATACGTACCCAGAGAGTGGCGCACTGCAACTGTGGTCCCACTTCACAAAGGCGGTGCCTCCACCGACCCTGGAAATTACCGGCCCATTAGCTTGACAAGCCTTATCTGCAAAGCCATGGAGAGGATCATAATGGACCTCATAAATAAAGACATAGGGAATTTGCAGACTTTGGATCCAACCCAGTTTGGCTTTGTCAAAGGCAGATCATGCCTTTTAAACTTGGTTGACTTTTTCGAAACAGTCACCAAAGCCATTGATGAGGGAAGGGCAGTCCATACAGCCTACCTCGATCTGGCTAGGGCCTTCGATACAATACCCCACTCGGGTATCATTGAAAAACTCATCAGCTTAAATGTTAACCCGTACATCACAAGATGGGTTGCAAACTGGCTGAGTGACAGAACCCACAGGGTCAGAGTTGCTGGCGCCATGTCAGACTCAAAGCCTGTCACAAGTGGTGTCCCACAGGGCTCAGTCCTGGGCCCACTCTTGTTTGGCGTCTACTTTTCTGAAGTACAAGCAAACACAGGAGGGTTATGGCTGACAAAGTTTGCAGATGACTGCAAACTGGGCGCCATAGTAGAAAACACATCTGACATAGATATCCTTCAGAAGGGTCTCACAGAAACGGATAACTGGTGCCAGAGCCATGGCCTAAAGTTAAATGCCAAAAAATGCATAGTCATACCCTTTGGGAAAAACAAGGTTACCCCTAGCTACCAAATAGGTGGCAATCCACTGAGCACAGAAGAAGTTATCAGGGACCTGGGGGCCCAGGTTGATAGTAGTCTGTCATTCGACACCCATGTAGCTAAAGTAGTTAGGAAGACCTTCTACATTGCCCACCTTATCATGAAGGGATTCTCATCTAGATCAAGGGAGGTCATAGTCTCCCTTTACTCATCACTCATCAGACCAATGATTGAGTACAATGCCCCATTCGGAATGTATCTGACCCGACACTTGCAGCAGCTGGAGAGGCCACAAAAGTTCCTCACCAAAAGGATAAAGGGTCTCAAAAACTGTCCTATGCTGCCCGACTGAAAGAACTCCAGCTCTATTCAGTCGCACCGCTTGCTCAGAGGTGACCTTTGCCTAACATACAAGGCCATGTCAAACCCAGATTTGATGAATATGCTTCACCTCAAAAATCTAGATCCATCAGAGCCACAAGGGCGGGAGACTTAAACCTCGACACGGCTATTAATAGGACGTGCTGGAGGGATAGATTCATCACCCAAAGACTCCCTATGCTGTGGAACAAAATCCCAGTACATGTGAGGCAGAGCACCTCGCTGGCCTTGTTCAAGAGAAATCTTGACCAATGGATGGGAGATCGCAGATATACCCCAGGGATTACCTCAGTGTCACTGCTCGACAGAGGCACAGCAAAATAATGGGTATAGTTCCCCATACTAAAGGGGTGGCGATAGCCACAAAACGATGGGCTAGGCTTGTAAATGCCCTCGGGCAGATAGCCTAGTATGAACCTATGAACCTATGAACCTATCTCCCAGTTCTGTAAATGTGCCTCTATTTAGCAGCAGTTTGGCACACTGTTGTGTGCTGCCTTTGAGGTTACAGACATAGCTAAAGAAGGTTTTATGGTTGTCCATGGCCTAGGATGCTATGTTTACCTTAAAATATGATTTTTAACTTAATTAGTTCTCTTAGTTGTTTATTCTTTTTTGATGTCACACTTCCTAATTTTAGCTATGACTTTTTTGTTGTTGTTATACAACTTCTTTAATTTTGGATTCCTGGAGAATTGTTTGTTTTTTGAGTTAGTTTTGGGCTGACGTCTGGTAGGCACAGCAGCCTCTATGCAGTCATTGACATTGTCGTACAGAGCTTCTGTAAATAATTCTCTATAGGCTGCTCTGTTATCTGGTTTTGGAGGGGCTTGATATTTTGACAGGCTATCACTTAAGAAAAGGTAGTTTGCCATGGAGTAGTTTTGAACTATTACAGAGTTTTCTGGGGTTACAGAATTGATTCTTATTTCAAAGGAGACTACTTTGTGGTCAATCCTTAACAGAGATGACAAGACACTTGAGGTGAGGCAGCATTCTCTCATATTTGTGAGTACCAGGTCCTATATGTTTGTACCAGTAGTAGGCATACATAATATCTGGTACAAATTGTTCTGTTTATAAAGTCTAGGAATCTCTGTGCTCACAAATTTGGAGTCATGTAGGACTCCAAATTTGTAGAAGGATTATTGAAGTCCCTGATGAATATGGTATTTATTTGGTTGAATGGTGTTTGTCTCCAATAGGTCTAAGTATAAGATATGGGTTTCATGTGGCATATAGCAGGGTCTACAGCTTGCTAGGTTATGATATGGGATTTTGTCTATGGTAATCTAGACATGGAAGAACTCCAGTGCATCATCCTGTTTAACAAACCTGGCCGTATACCTGTTATTCATGTAGATTTTGACACATCCACCTTTAGTTCCTGCCTGTGCAGGTGCTGGTCTAAATGTGTGGAAGGTACTGAAGCCTTGCACTACCTGGTTATACTCTCTGTAGCTTTAAACCATGTCTCAGTAACTGCACAGATGTCCACATTCTCCAAGGTGAGGAGAGATTGGAGGGAGTGGAGCTTCTTGTTAAGACACCTGGCATTGAGCAGTAATACCTTTAGATTTTGTTGGGTAGATTTTGCTATAGTGGAAGTTTACCAGTTTGGTATTGCTTAAAAAAAGATCCACGGGGAGGACAATGTTTTGATAATATTTGAAAGCCTATAGGGGACAGATGCAGACCATCCTTAGCAAAACAATGTGGTTTGTAAACCATGTCCTTCTATGTTGACAAATAATGTATCTTCCCAGAATGACACCAAAAACTAAGACAATTTTTAAAGACAATCATGTTCTGTTTGTATTATGACATCATCCTTGGTGAAGATAGAATGCTGCTCAATGCTAGGCACATACCAGCCTATAACACATAGTCCAAAAGTTCCATAATGTCTCTCTTCATATAGTCTAGGGAGGTGTCTCATTTACACATTACATGGACCATGACTGAATTATACTGGTACCCGCACTGCAATGACTTCAGTGCATGTGTTTGTTTCTCAGAGAATTTAATTGTTGTCAGTGAACATTAGACAATTATTACATGTCTCAATATACTCATATCCACCAAACTGGCTGTGCAGAACTTGGGAAAGTGCCTAGCCACAATGTTGGGTCCTTTACTCGGTCAACTACAAGGCTGTGTTGCATGAGGAGTTAATAGTGAGCTGACTGGGCTAGAGACTAGACTAGCTATAAAATACTGAATTCAAGGGGCAGTGCTCCTCAACATGCAAACTAGCTGCTCTGTGCCAGTCAACCCACAAAGTCATTGCTCTTCACTCACCAAGTTACTGGTATAGTTTCAATGGTGGCTTTATATGGAAAATGTGATTTATATGTGTCTGCATCTATGCAGGACACTACTAACAACCAGTGCATGAAGTAACATGCAAATACACCGAATTTATACAGGCATTTAAAGCAAAGGAAACTGGCTACTAAGTCTCTGGTCAATAAAATGGCTACACTTTTACCACTTTCTTATTTGTTTCTCAAGTCAGATAGACCGGGCTACTGCCAACTGCCACTATATAGATTATCCTAGTCCTCTTAATATAAAAACACAAATAAGATTGATTGAGAGTGCAATATTACCACAAAGCAACTTAAACTAACTGGACAAGGCAATTTCAAGTATTAGGAACATTTAAAATAATTTAAAGTGAAAAATCAGCAAATAAAGCAAAAGTTTAGCAGTAGCACTATAAAAACAGTTAACCAAAGTGCAAAATAACAACAAAAAAATCTCTTATCTGCCAATGATAGTGCAGGATTAATTCAGGTCCATCTCAGAGTGTGGTGAGAGTGTCAAGCAGATGGGAGCTCTAGGAAAATGAGCAGTAGTCAGATTGTATAAAGGAGGTTTACCCAAGAACAATACTGGTATGCTGGGTTGGCACTCAGTATTATGAATCTATGGAAAACAATGGGTGGGAAAAGTACTTAAATACCTTACTCAACATACAATAACAATGAAAGAGGGGAGGGATGGACTTTGGAAATCAGATTATAAGGCAAGAATCCAGAGACACAGCCTTTTAAAACCATGACTGAAAAACGGTGTGTGGGTTGGGAAAAAGCAAGCTACAAGAAGCAGGCTACCTACAGAGTGATCCAATCAAATAAAGCCAATATTGGAACTCTAGTCCTATGACTCTGAACTACAAGACCAAATTGACAGAACAAACTAAAAAACTGCAAACAGATAACGTTTTTAGCTAAAATGGGGAAAAAAAGCAGAAAAGTAAAAAAAAAAAAGTATCACCACACAGATTACTTTGTGCAACTTAAAATGTTTAAGCAGAATTGATGAAAAGCTTGTTTCTCACAGTTCAGGGATTTCTACACCTGTCTGAGTCTTTGGTTTTGAGACATGATGGAGGTGGAATCACAGCTGACTGCAGTGTCAAAGAACTGGGGGAGATGGATTATACCTGTGTAAATGTTGTGGAGGATAGGAATATCTGAACAGACTTGTTGCATTTGTTTGTTTGATATTAACTCCAAACCTTATTTGTCTTAAAGGACATTTTTATCCTACAGCTTTGGTTAATACCATGATTGTTTGGTCAGCATGGAAAGAAAAACTTTCAGGAGACAGCAAGTTCATGCAGCTAAGAGGTGTTGAAAGAAGACTGAAGGGTTGGATGTATTCTTCCTTTTATGACTGTGCCTGTGCTGTGGATTTTGGCCTTTTTTTACTGCAGTCAGAATGTAATGTTGACTGGGTATGTTTTGTCAGCTTTGTTTTATAGCTCAAGAGAATCTTGCTGGCTTGTTCAGTTCAGTTTGCCAACCAATTGTATTCCTTCTTAAGGACATTGTTCTTGTATTACTGTTGGCGGTATGAAAGAGAAGGTCTTTTCTGAAGAACCTGCAGATATTGGCTTTCATCTTTTGTAAGCTTTGTATCTGTATCTTTGAAAAGCTATTACCAGCCTTTTTTAACAATGTTGCCAAATGAGTGTAATCAAGTATTGAATACCAGTGTTCTTGTATTTTATCTGACAAAGTGTGGTTGTTTAGCAAGAATTGCTTTAGGAAAAATATATTATGTATTTACATTTGTTAGATTTGGATTTTAACTATGCTACATTGTTTGAGTTGTTTTATGAAGGAAATTAAGCACTATAATAAATTTGTACTGGAACTATAAAAGAAAAGAACAATCTTAAGAGTAATGTGTATGTTAATAGATTATTTAATTCATGTAACACATGCAAACTTTGGCTACACCCAAAAATAATCTGTCCATTTAAAATAGAAAAGTAAACTAATGGCTTGCTGAATAGGAAAACAGGATAAAGATATAAAAGAACATTTCCTACAAAATTACATAGTAGCACCAGTAAGGTCAAATAAAATTACTTAAAACTGTTAAATTACTTACAGGAGCCAATAATAGCAGCCACATTTTATTTTATTTATTCATTTGACGTTTGTTTACTGGGAAAGTCCAACTGGGTGAACTCCCATTTTCAGTGGAGGCCCAGGGAGAAAAGCTACAGAGATAATTATCATAATTGCATTAGTTTGTTACAGAGTAGCACTGAAGATTATTGCATACAAGAAAGAATACACAATAATGGATAGCACATCATTTTACATACATTAGATAAAACAAACTTGCACATTAATTACAGACATTAGTTGTTACTATGGAGACGATATACACAAGACAAGTGATCTTTACAATTATATGATTCCAATCAGAATGAATCTACTAGATACTTTAAATAATTTTGTTTACCATAGTGCATTCAGTATAAACATCCCAAACCACAGGGCTGAGACAGGAAAGGAACCACAGATGAGGGAAAACAGGTGGCAGAAACCCATGTGTTTACCAGCAAAGTGTGGTGTATGTATAGGTAAGAAGCAGAAGGAGGAACAAAAGCCAGGGGAATACACAGAGATGAAGAGTAGATGGAGAAACGGGGAGAGGATAGGGAGTCCGGCTAAGAGAGAGGAATAGTTATGAAACGAGTTTAGGTTGAGAGTGAAGTAGTTATGAAGAGTGTTAAAGGTGATATAGGATATGCTGTAGCGAAAAAGGAGAGGCAGAAGAGATGGGATGTTGGAATTATATTGAATAGATGAGTGGTAGGAGAGAAGATTAATTGGGTATTAATGGAGGGGAGGGGAATGAGTAGATTTATGGTTTGATAGGAGCATTCTGTATTTTAGGAATTATAAGAACTTCACTCATAGCATAATAAGCTATATCAAAACTACACCCAACACACAGCATATAAAGGAAGAAAAGCATAGAACGCTTTACTAATTGCACAGCTTAATGTTATTTAAATATTTCAATCAAGTTTGAATACATAAAGCCTGACAAAAACAGCATTTGATTCTATGAAATCAGACAATTTGACATTTTCCACTTTTTCAGGTAAGTTTAGCACAAGAGAACATGGGAACATTTCATTTCCTTTTAAAAAGAAGACACCTGACATCTTGTTAATTTACATTCCATAGGAATGCCTAGAGAGAGCCTTAGTTCTTAGTTTTGCCATGTAAAGACTGACTTATTCTTAGTAGTTTTAGTGATTTTTTTTTTTTTATTGTATGTTGAAAGTTTAATAATTTGATGTAATCTGGTCTAGAGTAAGCAGACTTTCCCTGGAGTATTCTGTGTAATCTTTATATTACCAATAATTATTTTGTCTTTTGTCCCTCAGTACATTAGATGAAAGTGTTCTGAATAGCATATATTAGATTTGTGAAGTCAAATTCCTCAGGAACCCTATTGAGGAGAATATTAAATACATTTCTTGCTTCTAGTAGCATTAAAAATACTGTCATTACAGACTGCAATTCTTGTCTCAGATTCCACAATCCTTGAAACTAATTTAGCCAAAGCAGCATTAATACTACTGAGATGTTCAGTGATTTTTATAAACAGCTACCTGGACTGGCTGTAATACTTCTGTCAGTTCAGTGAGAGGATGATTACCAGCATAAGCAGACTTTGAAACACATGATTTTCTCTCTTTCTTGTCTGAAGCTTTATATTCATTTACTGTCCCTGTTGTTGAAATTGAAGAAAATCTTTTCTTTATAACTTGATATTCCAGCTTCTTCCTTTTTTTGCTAATCATGTTTGATAAAATTTGTTGAATACTAGAAGAAACACAATGGCTATAAATCCCTAGGAAAAAGAAAGCTGGAAAAGTAACACTAGACTTCAGTAAAATAAAGTCCAAAGTATTTTTTTTAAACAAATTAGTCCCTGAAACCCCCTGAAGATAGCCAACAAATGAGGAGGAGATTCAGAACTCTGAATCAAGAAGGGGTGGGGGTATGATTAATTTGACATGGTTGAGTGGGTTAAGATGCCAATTGTGTTTGATCTGCAAGAAGAATAGGTGATGGAACATAAGTACAGCAATTCTTTAAAATTTATTTTGCTAACTTTGGGATGGAGTTGGGGTTTAGAACTATGTTTACCTAATATGCTTTCAATTTTAGGTCAGCAGTTATTCGGATTATGCTGGACAAGTTTTTGACAGTTTTTATTATGTGAAGCCTTGGCTGATTTAACCCTACTTGTATAAGATTTCTGATAGTGTGACACTGATTACAGGTGTCTAAATGGTTGGAGGCTTTCTGTTGTTGCCATAGTTTGTCTCTGCATCTCATTAGTTATTTCATTCTGTCCCTCCCCCCCCCTCCCTGCCTGGTTTGTCCAGTGCCAGGAGTTAAACCAAGGACATAAGTTTTTGTGAAATCTGCATTTGGTAAGAAACATAATAATTCATGAGCAGAAATAAAATAATGTAGGATTGGAGTGAGAGTAAAATATGTTTCATTTGATAGTACAATGACCAATACAGATTTTTTTTTAAGAGAGAAGGATCCAGGTGTCAGAAGTAGACATAACATTCAGAAAAACATAGAGATAAGATAGTAAATGCTCAGTAATGGAGCTAGTCAGCACTTAGATGAAGGTGCATTGGTTTATAATATTTTTACAGTTATGTAAAGCAGTGTGTTATTGCCTACATTGGGTTTGAGGTGAATAAAATGGGTGACCAGATGAGTTAAGTTGTTAAAGGCTGATTGTTGATATGCTCCACTGTATAGTGATCATTAACTCACCTTTGCCAATTAGCCATCTTGTTTCTTATCGTTAGGGTGAGGGTAATCTGGGATGTCATCTTTTATGGTAGGTTGAGGCTTTCTCTGTTATGCCCTATTTCCTGTTCATATAAAAAGGTGCACCACGTGCAGAGTAGTTCATAGGTTCATAGGTGTCTACTAGGCTAACGACCACAAGGGCCCTTTTAAGTCTAGCCATGCATCCCAAATCTTTGATTAGTTCTGATACCTTTGATAAACATAAGCATGGGCCTGGGAGAGTAACCATTTACAGGTCATCTGTGTCCATTAGAGAAGTGGATTGAATTAGTGGAGTGAATTAGTGGATGTGCAGTGGGCTGACTGCAAAAGCCATTCCTTCACTTCTTCAAGGGACATTCTCTTCAAGCAGCCTCACCTCTACTATCAGTGCACAGGTGGTGTTTCCCCAATCCTTAAAAGAGAAAGCACACCTTCCCAGTATGCCATAAACCCGCCTCTTCCCATGGGATAGACAAGCATGCCACACCCCTTCATTCCATCCTTTCTTTCCCCACCTCTCCCTGCCTGGTTTGTCCAGTACCAGGACTTCTAATAGAACCCTACTGCCTGTATTGAGGGCACAGATCCTTCCCTCTGTGCCACAGAGCCATGATGTTTGCTGCTATGAGTTGAATTAATCTTGGCCAGACCTTGGTTTGGGTCACCAAGGAGTATAACTCTGCTTTGTATTGCCTAAGAAGCAAAGCAGCTTAAGATGGAGATGTACCTGGAGAAATAACCTAGAAGTAGTATGTCATCAGATAGAATGCTGACATATGAAGTGGCTAGTGGATAGCTTTATGATTACAGAGACATGGTCAGTGTTACTATTATAGAAAGATGTTTGGGCTATTGATAGATGGAGATTTTTTTATGAGGGTACCAACATCAGAAATGGAAGAGTTTTGGTCATGTTAACAGGAATTATATTAATTATTAAAGAAAGTAGAAAGTATTTTCTCTTGTTTTAGCCACATTTTCTTGACATTGAGGGATGTTATGGTTATACTGAAGCAATCATGAATGAAAGAGAAATTTTTGTTATGCTGCACATATTAGTATGTTTCATAGTTTGCTCTTTGGGAATTGTTAGATACTGTGTGTATGTTTGCAATACAGGTAAGGATAATGTAGCACAGTCTTGAATAAATGCAACTTGAACTCAAAATGTTCAAGTGCATACCTTTCAATTGTACAGAATTTCACAGACTGTTTTGATTTTTGTATCATATTTTAATCCAGTCCTTGTAAAACACTATGCGGCTCTCAGGCAAATCATTGAGGATTGTATCAGTAAATAATGACAGTCATTTGCATTTCAGATTTCATATCTTTCATAAAATGCATGCTAAGTCAAAACCTGTTATTTCAGCAATTTTCTGAGTTAATTAGAGCAGAATTTAAAATCTGTTCCTGATTTTGCTTCTGCTTTTGTTCAGAATTCTTGAACTAAGAGGTTGAGAGGTATATTTAATGATAACTATGGGAGTTAATTGAAGACAGAAGTGTGTGTGGAAATAAATAGAGTGATGCTTTACTGTGGATATTAAGTTATGATAGTACATGACAGGAAGGACCATAATAGAAATGCTGGACTAGATACAAGAAGATGAAGACTATAAGACAAAGTAGAGGTAAGCTGACTAATTTCAACAATGCATGTTTGCAAGTATAAATGTTAAAACACGTTTGGTTAGTACTGACAAAGGAAGTATAAATTAAGGATGTAATGTATTACAGGGGAATATAAGTGAATGATAACTATCGGAGTATGGAGTGAGGTTAACACTGTGGAAAGTATCATATGTTTGATGTGTAGAAATTAGAAAAAAGGTGATAACTAAATGCATGTGTATATCCTGGTGCCTTTTCATAGGTCATAATCTGACTCAGCACCAGAGTAGTTTCCCAAAGGAAGCAGCAGTGTGCTGGTGGCTTTCTGGCAAGGGGAGTGAGCTACTAGTTTTTCTAATGTCTATCTTTTTATGGTGACCTCTGAAGTGCCATTTATAAGGCCTTAGTCAGGATTATTGGATATGATGGACTTCTTGAGATTAAGTGGGAGTCCCTTACTTCAGTAAGCTTCCCTATCTCTGTTTATTGAAGCAAGCAACCCAGCCTTGGTGTGCTCAGAAAGGGCATGGTCATCATCCTACTGTCAGTAATAAAGTCCATGCTTACTTTGGCTCTGAGTCTGAAAGGTAATGTCTGAAACTGAAGAGTCCTCTAAATATTATATATTCTGTCTCCTCTAATGGTAAATTGTGCATAGGTGATGAAGATGGAGCAGAAGGCTCAAATGGTGACAAAGCTTTGCTTGATGTTAGCTTCTATGATAAATCCTTCAGCCATTGAACCATTTTCAGAGAATTATGGTCATGAACTGTTCATGGAGATGCATTACAGCTTTAATAAATGTTGTATGATGACTAAATCTCAACAGTATTGTTCACACAGACTCAGAATTTATAGTGTCAAACCCCTTTTACATGTCAGAATAGATTTTCACCTGGTCTTGATGATGGTCATAATGCTTTTATTAGAGCTGTCTTGCAATAGAGATCATGTATGTTGCCCTTTGAGGTGGTCCGAATGTATACTGCCATTTTAGCAGGAGATCTTCAGTGATTAGAACACACATTTTGGGAAATATGGGCAAAGATTCCCCCAATGCACTGAATAACACGATTTTCACTAATTTATATACAATGTAATTTTCCTTTTCTTTGGATGATAACAATAATGCAGTGCATGAAGCACCCGACCTATGCAGTGAAATTTAGGAAAGCTGTGCATATTATGCACCTTTCTGAATGTTAAGCACAATTCTGACATCAGAAAGGGGTTTAACTAGCTTTTGCTCTGCATCCCTCATTACTTTTATCATGACTGTTGTGCTAGGGCAGTAACAATAGCCAACAGTCAAAATGGAAGAGCAGCAGGAAGAAACACTTTGAAATTTTGAAAAGACATTACAAAAATGGCTATATATACTTTTTATGAATCCTCTTTCTTAAGAACTTTCCTGCTCATCTTGCTGTTGGTTACTTTACCACCTTCCTCCTTAGCCAAATTCAAAATCCTTCTTTTTGAAATGACCTCCTCAACAGAAAAGCTCGAAACCTTAATCCAACTAGTAGACTTCAGTGTCAGTCTTTCCTGGCCCTAATCAAATCAATGTCTTGAAAATGCTTAATGACGTCAAACTGGCACAACTGGTCACTGAGCCCACCAGACCAAATCCTATCTCTTTCCATCACTTACTTCTTGACCTTATTTTTACTTATAATCATTTTTCTCAAATTCTCATTCACCCCCTTTCTAGTCCAGTCAGCTTCAATATATCTCACCCAACAAAATCCCACCCTCCTTCATATCCTTCCAGAAGAAAATCCCATTCCAACATTGCCAAACTAAAGGCAATTCAAGCCTCATTCAGAATGATCTCCTATTCTCTTTTCTACTCACTCAAACCACTGCAGCATTCTCCACACACACATTCTCACTAATCTCCAGGACTCAGTCTTCCCTCAAGTCGCATGTCTGTTCAACTGGGTCAGAAACAATGCCTGGTATACTTAGAAAAAGTTACCTATCTTTAACCTCTAGACAACACTATACTAAGCTAAGAAATCTAGCTAAACAAGCAGTCAAGCAACACAGAAGTCATGTTATGAAAAGCATCAGTCATCCCTTCTGAACTTATTTAAAAATTCTAGGCAGATGTCCACTACCTGGCTGGCCATATTAATCCAGCTAACATTCACTTTTCCTCATCTCACCTCACAGCGACTGATTTCAGCTTCCACTTCACTACACTTCCCATTCCTGATTCCATTAATAACCCCTCTTTTAATATTAACCTCAATTCCCCCATTATATTCCCACTTTCCATTTCAAATCAATCAAAATTAAACACATAGTACCACTCCTTGATGAACTTAAAACTGGTTCACCTGCTGGTCCTGGCAATCTTCTGTCATGGTTCTTATTCCTGTGTAAGGACTTAGTTGCCCTCCCCTAAACATTTATAATCTCTCTCTAACTCAAAACATAATGCCTGATATCCGGAAGCCACTGTTAAACCCCTCCCCATCCCAACATATCCTACACCATTGACTTTCATTTCATCTCTATTCTTCCCATACTGTTTAAAAAATCCTTGAATAATTACTTTACAACCAACTCAACCATTACATATCCTAATATCAACTACTATCCTCACAACAGCATGGCATTTGGGCTAGTAGAGCCACTTCTACTGTACCCTGGATATTCACTGATAATGTCCTCCTAGCTATGGTCAAAGGCCTCCTCACGGAAGCCATCTTTATTGACCTCACCATAGTTTTTGATCTGGTTAACCATTCTTTTTTTCCATTTGGTACATCTCTGTGCAGTTTGAAAGCACCCTCTCTGTTTCTACCCCACTCCTTAAAGGAGTCACTCAAGACTCCATTCAGGCTCCCTTTCTTTTCTCCATTTTCATTAAACTACCATTTGACCTCCTTCACCTCCCTCTCTTACTTCATGCTGATGACATGGTCGTAATTCATGCAAATCTGACCTCTTCAGACATACCACAATAACTACCAGCTGATTTTCTTTCTCTTATAAAATGGCTGTATAAGCAAAAGCTAATTCAGAACTCTTCCAGAACGAAAACAATGCTGTTTGGTACCTCCCTAAATGGAAGAATAACTGTCATTCTCTTTGTATCTATGACCATCCTGACAACCCCATTTATCAAGTCTTTTCCTTCAACTACCTTGTTATGTTGTTTGATTCTTCACTGATGTTTCACCTTCCCGTAGAATAAAAATGGAAGAAAATACAGTCCCTTTTATTTTGCCCCATAACATGTGCCCCCATTTCTCTAGACTAACCAGGAATGCCATAAGCAAAGAGATTCTACTAGCACAGTTTGTATATGGACACCACAGGTTGTAGCAGCATCCAAAAAAATAAATAAATAAAACTCCTCCGCCATCCAAACTATAGACAACTCCATCTGTCATTTCATTTACCTTCTCCCCTAGAAATGAGAAACATTGTATCATGCTTAATAAAGCCACTTGTTTACCTGTCCAATAATGCACAAACCTACAAGCACCTCAAAGAAAGCTCCTATACTTCCCTTCCCTCCAACTAACTCAGATACCTCCCATTTACAATCTAAGAAGTCTTAAATACTCTGGTCCACTTTTTCAGTATCCCAGAACTAGACTCCATTGTACTAACCATGCTTTCTCCAACCTAGGCCCCAAACTCTGGGAATCTCTCCCTACTAATCTTAAAGACCTTATCTCATACCCCTCATTTCATGCTCAGCTTAAAGATAATCTGAAGTCCATGTCAATTGGAAAAATGTTTTCATTGTGGACATGTCACATAATCCCCACTCCCAATTTCAACAGTCAAGACACTTTTGTCTTCCTGACATTATTTCCCTACAGTAATATGTGACATCTCTTCCACATTGTGTATATTATATAAAATTAATTTCTGTGTGCCTTTACCTTACTTTTGCTATCTTTTATACTTTCTGCTCTATCCCTTCACTATTTCATTCTTGTCTTTATCCCTCCTTATTCTAACCATCCCTTCCTGGGCGGCCACGGTGGTGCAGTGGTTAGCATTGCCGCCTCACAGCAAGAGGTTCTCCGGTTCGATCCTCGGCTGGGGTGCCTTCTGTGCGGAGTCTGCATGTCCTCCCTGTGGTCACGTGGGTTTCCTCCGGGTGCTCTGGTTTCCTCCCACATCCCAAAGACATGCTGCAGGTGGATTGGTCACTCTAAATTGGCCCTAGGTGTGCGTGTGAGTGTGCCTTCTGTGGAAGGTTGGGCGCCGGGCTGGCAACTCGACACCGTAAAACTCCACTGCCATTCAATGTGTGGACAAGGTGATCTGCTGTGGCGACCCCTAACCGGGAAAAGCCGAAAGAAGAAGAAGAAGATTCTAACCATCCCTTCCTACTATTAAATGCAGCTTTTCTAAATCATGAGTGATAAGTGGAATGTCACTTCCCTGTAGTAATTTCTACTGCAGTTATGCTTGCTAGGTGACTCTTTTTTTTTTTCCTTTGGCTTTTTATTACTATTATTTTACAGCAGCTAAATAGCAAAGCTGTATTTAGTAACAAAAAGGTCATCCATTTGAATCTTATTATTCTTTCATGGCAGCTTAATATGTTGCTGTGATGCAGAGGACTTGTTTAACTTGCTTTACCTGTGCATTTTACCCGTGCATTAACACTTTGTTGGAAAACTTTAATTCACCTGTAGGGTAGATTGCATACATTTAACCTAACAATTGTTATGCACCCCCTGAGCATTGTTACAATCTGGTCTTGCACTAGGGACTAACAATGAACAGTGCAGGCTGGCAAAGAACAGTGGCAGAAGGTAAAGCAGCTTCATTTTTGCCTGCTGTCCATGCCTCTCTGCTTTCCTTGAGTTTGTCTCATATTTTTGTTCTGTCTATCATATTTTTCACATTAAAGCATCATGCGTCTTATGCAGAAAATGCATACTGAAACAACACCCATTGTTCTATTAACTTTTTAATTGAATAGGAATGATATTTATTGTCCTAACTAGGCACACTTTTTGCCTGCACAAACAACCCTCAGTTCAAATTCCTAGTATTGGAAAGCCATAACAGATATTTTGGGGACTACAACGCCTTTGCTAGAAATAAAGGAACTGTGATGGCAAATTAAGCTTAAAGTAGACATGCCCCAAGGTTGCAATGGGAACCTTAATATAAGGTGTGCACTAAAATGGAGGAACTGATGCAAGCAATCCCTAGCTTCACAGAGGACCTTTATATAAGATACGCACTAAAAGGAAGAAAGTGATGCAAGCAATCCCTAGCTTCACACACCCACCTATTCTTCTAAAAATACTCTGTATTCTCACAACTTGAGTCAGATTTCTGAAGAAGTTTGACTTGTAACCATGAAACGAATGAAAGCATTCAAATGTTGCTATAACATTTATTAATATTATCTTGAACATACATGCAGTCTCTGAAGCATTATGCTTCTTTGCCATTAATATATAAAGAATAATTTAAAACCAAAGTACTGGTCTTTTGCATTTTTAGTCAACTAACTGAAGTAATTAGCAAGTTTCTGAGTTCACTTGTTTGTGAACAGAGTTTTTTTGTTTTTATATAAACTCTAGTCCATCTTAGTAGATAGTTTTGAATCACATTTAAAACTGTGCCTGATTTTAATCCCCATTGCCTTTGCATTTCTAAAGAGTTCTTAAAACAAAGAAGCTGACAGGTGTGCTGTTGTTTGTTTTAGAGCATTAACTGTTTTCCCAGCTTTCAAAGTCAATAAAACACTACATGCTCCTTCACCTTTTTATGTTACTTTTAATATGTAGATCTTATAAAGCTCCTCGCTCTACAAAGAATTATGATCAGGTCCCCGATCATAATCTTTTATTATGCACTGTCATCATGGATGCTAACACTTACCCTCAAGTGAATTTCTTGGTATCTATGTTATAAACACATAATAAACTGACAATGATCAGAGAGATATTTATAATCATCTGGATTGGTTGACACCATTTCTAAAAAGAGAAGGGTTAAGGAATGAGTTAGGTTTCAATAGTTTCCCACAATCCTTTTGGTTAGCAAAGAAGCTAAGGAAAATATTTGTCACTGAGTTTAAAATAAGATTATCCCCGGGATTCATTAAGACTTGCATGACATGCAGGGTTAGTGCAGGAGCTACTGCATGCAATATGTCCACCACGTGATTCAGTATAGAGCTCCCAGGATGTGCACGAGCACCCCTACACTATTCCTGCATGAACACCACTGCCTTATGCTAATTACTTAATTTTCTGGTGAAAACCATGCAAATGAGGTGAATTAACAATTCAGTAAGCAGGTAGGTGTTCGTGCAGGAATAGTGTAACCTGCAGAAATATATTCAGTTACTAGCTGAATATATTTCTGCAAATAAGAAAATGGAGGCATGACAGCCTCAAATAGAGCATGTATTCCATTTATTAGGCATGCCAATGGCCAAATACATGGCCATTGGCATGAAAATAGTTTTAATTTTTTAAAATAAAACTTTTTTGGGGGGGGGCAGTCTCGGCTGTTTAAGCATAGGGCAGCGGCGTGCAAACGGGATCATGTCGAAAATAAAATAAAAAGAGGAAATATCAGTTTTGAGAGAAATCTGCATTATGCCATTATAGTCAATGGCATGCAGAATGAAAACAATACCAGGAAATAATGGTTACTAAGGGGAAAAGCTCAGTGGAAGTGTGGTAACTCAGGAGTAAGGCAGTGGTGCATGCAAATGAGGGGATTTATACTGAATCACAAATTTCTTCTAAGTATCAGACTGTACCTAACCGTGCAGGTGCTCTAACACCACGGTGTAGACAGGAGGAGCAGCTAATATGAAGAGGGTGTGTGTCATGCTTGCTGTAAGCACATTGGAGCTCAGTGGCCCGTGTATGCCCTTAGCTAAAGACGGCTAAGGAAGGGTGTGTGTCTGAGGCTGTATTTTCCTATTCCATGAAATGCAGAGTGTGTTCACATCCAAGGAGGGCCAGTTCTGCTTAAAAGCTTAAAAGTGTTTACTTTAGCTAAACAGATGTGCGCAGCATGCGCTGGGCCTAAAACCAAAAAAAACCACAGGGGATAGCAGAACTGTTTACATTTGAGCACCGGGAATGCCCAGCTCACATTAGGGCTTAAATGGGGAGGAAGCAGGAAGGGGAAACAGCAGAAGGAAGGCAATCAAGGAAAACTACCATAGCCGGCAGGTGGAATGTATCAGAATCAGCCAATTACACAGCCAGCAGCCCAGCACACTACTATCAACTATCCTAACACATTTCAGTCAGGTTTCTCCCATATACTCTACACCACTGGTGTACACATTTGGGGGAATTTTAAACTGACAAAACATGTTAGGGACTGCTGTTGCTTTGATCTATCAATACGTGCTAGAGACTGACTGTGGTGAGGAGGATAATGTTGACAACCAACTCAGACCAAGGAGGAGAAGAAGAGTGTTCAGACCCAGGGTAACTTACCAGGGGCTACATGATTTGGAGATAGTAGAGCACTACAGGGTGGACAGGGACATACTTCAGCAACTTGCTGCGCTGTGCTGGCCTCACATCAGTCCCAGAACCAACAGTGGGGAGCCCATCCCAGTGGATACCAAGGTATGTGTAGCCTTAAGAATACTAGCTACAGGTACTTTACAAAGACCAACTGGGGATACCATGGGGGTCTCATAGGCATCTGCATCCAGGATACTCCAACAGTTCCTGGATGCCATGCACCTGCATGCAGCTGAGCACATTTACTTCCCAAGCACACATGCAGAGAAGACCAGCAATATGCATCTCTTCCACCATGTAACAGAATACCTGGAGGTACTGGGTGCCATAGACTGCAAGCACATCCACATCAAAGCACCACCCGGTGACCAGGGTAGGGTCTACCTAAATCACAAGGGGTTCCACTCCATCAACTCCCAGGTCATGTGTGATGCCCAGGGCATTATCATGAATGTGTGTGCTGGCAGCCCTGAAAGCTATCACAACTCCCGCATCTGGTATTCGTCACAGCTGTACCAGGCGTTTGCCAGTGGGGACATCCCATATGGCCATCTGGTGGAGGATGCTGGCTACGCACTGGAGCCGTGGATGATGACACCCATCAGAAATGCACACACACCCACGCAGGAATGCCATAATGAGGCACACGCACAAACCAGGATCATTATAGAGCATGTGTTTGGGATGCTCAAGTCACGGTTCTGCTGCCTTGACATATCCGATGGAGCCTTGCAGTACTCTCTAGCCACATGTGCACACATGTTCATAGTATGTGCCATGATACACAATATGATCCTGTTGAAACAGCTGCAGCAGGAACAAAATGGGGAAGGGGCACACAACTCCCCCCACCACCATTGCCAAGGTCTCCACAGGCACAGAGGGACTCGGAGGAGGAACATCCTGAGCCTGCCCCTATAGGCAGATGGAGACATGCCCAGTATGCCCTGTCCTTGGCACAGAGACAAAGCATAGCCCATACACTGATACTTTATGACCCAAGGGACTGATCTCTCTCTCTCTCTCTCTCTCTCTGACTCACACAAACAGTACAATGGATGCCAAACAACACAACACCTATACCCTACCATGTATAGGCAGTGTACTGTGTGCATCAGACACAGTCAGCCCTCAAGCACCATCCTCACAATAGCCTCAGGTACAAAGTAAGTCAGTTTCCTTAACAAAATTAATGAATGGAGTGGAATGTTCTGATGACATATCTATGGTATTGATTCAAGCATGCGAGGTAATGGGGTGGCTTAATGGGATAGCAGCAAACAACTGACAGCTTTGTTGGACAGCAGGAAGTGTATTCCCAGTACTGGCCTACACACACCATGTAGTACCACCCTAGTTGACAAATACCACTGCAGTATATGTGGTAAGTAAAATAACTAGGGGGTCATAGGTCACATGCATGGATGTCAAAGTGGGGGTCCCATACCCAACCCTAGCCTCACCCAGCAGATCAGCTGTAGAAAACCATACAGAAATGCCTGGCAAAGACCCACACATGGCAACATCCATGAAATCCCCACCCACAGACTTTTACACAGTGATATCGCAGCAGGTCTGGCAGTGGCAGTATGGCTTTGAATGGTAAGAAGTCTGAAACTACAAATGTCTATGCCAGAACAATCTCACCTGTGGTCGATACTGTTATGCATGTAGTCTGAAAGATAGGGCACACCACTATGCTAAATGGGACCAAAATGTTAAGCAAATATCAGCACAGTCTCTTCAAATGTGTATTGTGTGCAGATTTGTCACCCCCCCTCCATAGTCCCATAGAAATGCAGCAACATCTATCTAGCCTTAAGCACCATCCAACTGTCAACTAGAATGATGGCTCAACACAAACAGAAAGCAATAATCAGTAACACCCACAGTCAACTTACTGGTGCCATCCCAGGGTTGTCTACTGCTGGCAGCCTGAGAACATATGATCATCAGAATGCACTGCCTTGCTACAGATGGCCTGCATCTGTCACACCTGGCTTACAGGCCTGTGGCAAATGCCCATGCCTCACCCACAGTGTCCTGTTAGAGAGTGTCATGGGGTTCATAACAGCAACATAACACAGTCTAAAAAAGGCAAAGAAAGGCCATGCTGCTAACTGCTAGGAGAAAACCTGCCAGTGTCAGAGAGCCAAAAATCTGAGCAAAGCCATGAATAATGGGGTGAAAAAAGTCAAAAGAGAAGGACACCTTTGAAATACTGCTCTAATAATGTAATAAAACTGAAGAAATGATTGTAGTAGCATGGAATGTCTGATGGGTACGAAGTCAGAAACTGCAATGTCAAATGTCACTAACATCTGACTTCAGCCCTGAGTGACTTGCAAAACACTTTTCCTTGAAAACCACACTCATTTGCGTAACCAACAAGATATATAAGTCATGAATGTGGACATTCTGTGATACTCTGTACAGTCGACAAGCAGGGCTAAGAGTCTGAACATAGAAATGCACTCATTGCAGGCAGTCCTAACCCTGGAAGATGGTGACATGTCTGCACCCACAGAACCCTAGCCCACAGCCATGGGGAGTAACACACCCTTCTCTGGTCACTCATCCTATGCAACATCCTGACCCCACAATGTGGCCAACCAAGCAAAATGAGGTGGGCCATACATATATGTCAGACAAACACACACCTTCAGGCTGGTCAAACAGTCTGACACACAAGACCCTCCAAGTGCAGTCAACCTTTGAGCAGACCCCTGTGCAAAGCACTGGTAGCTATAGGCAAACATATCTGACCTAGGACATCCCACTTCATATCTTATCCCCTACAAATCTATCTGGAGTCTGCCTGTCACCCTGATCCTGTCTGACTTATATTACTCAGCTGTGGACTGGAAATCAGACCAGGCCAGAACATAAATGCAAAGAGATTCCATCATTCTAATATATCACCAAGGTGCTGGACTATTTCCACAGCTCCAGCAGTCAATTGCTTGTAGGCACACCTCTCAACAGGCTGGATTGTGCAAGAACGCCTAGCATTTGGCCCATAACTTTGGTGTGTGCATCATTCACCCTGTATTCCTCTGGTAAATCACTGTGACGATCTGAGGAGGTATGTCACGAGGTACTGAAACAATACATGACAGTGTCAAACAGCATATATGTCAGATGTTTGCTAAAACAAGTCCTGTAACCCTAGCAAACCATACATTACTGAGAGACATAGTCAAAATTACCATATGACGTTTGTCCCCCCATATTGATAGGCTGTCTCCAGATATCCTACAACAACAGGTTGAGAGGTATGGCTGAAGGACAAAGCAAACAGAACTGGAGTACAACAATTCCTGTAATGGAGTCCCACATGTACTATAGAAGGTCACACTGGGCATGTTCATACACTTAGAGAAATGTCAGTAGGATCTAGGAATGAACAGGCCTTCTCCACCCAGTGCACTTCCCATTGTCCTACATTAGAAGTCCTGAAGATGTCTGTCACCATAGAAGTACCTTTCATCAGGCTTCAGCCCTATAAGCTCTGTGCCGCATGCGATAACTATGTAACACTTTAGTACAAATAACTAGTTTGGTAGGAGTTTTAATCTCAGTCATGGCAAATGTCAAAGTAAGTGTGTGTGTGTTTACAAGTTAAAGCTTCTGGGTCCATTCAAACCTAGTACACTTCCCCTTTCCCTACTTTAGCACTCCTGCAGATATCAATCACCTTAGAAGTCCCTTTCATCAAGCATCAGCCCGCTAAGCTCTGTGGCACATGTGACAACTGTGTAACACTATAGTGCAAATAACCAGTTAGGAGTTTTAATCTCAGTCCTGCCAAATGTCAAGGTGTGTGTTTACAAGTTAAAGCTTTTGGGTTCATTCCAATCCAGTACACCTCCCCTTTCCCACTTTAGCAGTCCTGCAGTTATCACTAACCTTAGAAGTCCATTTCATCAGGCCTCAGCCCTATATGCTTTGTGGCACGTGCGATAACTGCATAACACTAAAATACAAATAACTAGTTAGGTAGGGGTTTTACTCTTGCATCTGGCAAGTGTGTGTGTGTATAAGTGTGTGCCTGTTTGTAGGACAAAGTATTTTGAGAAGTTTAACACCCACTGTCCTACTTTACCAGTCCTGCTGATGTAATTCCCCTTATAGCTTCATAAGTGTGTAGTAGGCTATTGGCACAGGAACCTTTACAAGCCTAGCCCATAGAAGGGCCCTGCCATTGTGGCACCCAATGTTACTTCCCAGTGCCTGTATCAAGAAAAGCCACTGCAGTGATCCTGGGGGTGAACTGTCTATTAACCATCCACTCATCAAGATTTCTTTGAAACAGGGTCAGCTAGGTGCTCTGCATGACATGTATGGGAAGTGTATTCTAGGGCACGTGCAGTCTCTAGGTGAAGGACCTATCCCTCCAGCATGTTGTGGCGATTGTGGTAATGAGGTAGAAGTCTTTGCAGTGTGTGGTGTGGTGTGAAGGGATTGGGATGTCTTTATATGTAGCATGTCTAAAACAGCTGGGTCAGACATGGCTTTGTAATTCAAGCACAGATAACCTCTAACTAGGTGATATGACACAGAGAATAGCTGGAGTTTTCTGAGATTGTCTGTGTAGGATGTGTGTTTAATGTCTAGGAACCTCTTTGTCAGGTGCTTCTGTGACCTCTATAGCTGTTGCAGGTGTCTACTGAGGTACATGGCAAATGGGCCAGAATACGTGATGAGTGGTCTAATGAGGGAACAGTATACAGAGATCATTACCTCTATCTTCCGGGATGCAAAACCTTTGGTAATGCAGTGTGTCACATAGAACGACTTCCTGACCACAGTGGCAATATGGTGGTTGAAGGAGAAGTTGCTGTCAACCTGTGTCCCTAAATCTCTTATAATGCCTACAGTGTTCATTGGCCTCCCATCTATGTGGTATTTACTGGGAACTGAGTGTTTTACCAATGGGAATGATGATGCATTTTGTGGTAAGTTTCTGGCCATGGTTTCAACACCAAGCATTGGTTTCAGTGAGGCCTTTCTGTAGGATGTCAGCATCACATGTGGAGTTAATGATAGCTCCCAGCTTGCAGTCCTCTGTGAACTTGGTCAGCCAGAGTTCCTCTGTGTTGGGCTGGACTCCTGAGAAGTAGATGATAGACAGGACACTACCAAGTACAGATCCCTGTGGGACTCCACTTGTGACTGCTTGCCAGTCTGACTTGGATTTTGCCACTGTCACACTGTGTGTTCTGTAAACCAGTTTGAAACCCACCCACTGATATAGAGGTTGATGCCTAGTTTGGTGGGTTTAGCAATAATTCCTGACTGAGGAATGGTATCAAAACCTTTGGCCAGATCAGGGTAGGCTGTATGCAGTGCCTTACTGTCATATGGCTTTTCAGTGTATGTCAGGACTGTCATAGTGGGTGTTGTGTCGAGCTATGTGTTTGACATGTTGTGGTGCAGCTGTTGACCGTATCCTCTTGACCAGCTAGTGCTGTCTTCGCTGGAAAGTGCATATTTCCACATTTGGTAATATAGGGGTAACTCTCACAGGTCTGAGTGTTTGGAGTTTAGAGGAGAGGGTTGTCTATGTACATGAGGCAGTTGCAACAGTGCCTCAGAATGGCAAATGCACCAGGTTAATGGACGAAAGCACAGAAAACTGCACTTCAATCATGCCATGAGGGATGGTCATAGCTACTAAGTACTAGAGCTAACTCTGTGAGGAACGAGTACTGCTGATGGCTCCCAGGTGTGCTACATGTATTGATACAATAACCTGCTGAAAAGCAAAGCTATTATGCTTTTTGAAGTGCAAAACAGAAAGAACTAGCAAGATGCAAGGGGAAAAACTGAAGGCAGACTGTCTGCCACCTGTAATACTTTGCCTCAGCTGTGCAGTTATCAGCACCTTTGTCCAGTTGTTAGCCCAGTAAGCTCTATAGTGCATTCGGTAACTGTGTAACACTACAGTAGAAATAACTAGATAGGTAGGGGTTCTAATCTCAAAACCGGCAAGTGTGTGAATCATATACTGTGTGGGTTTTACCATTTTGAGTTGTGTAAAACCCTTTACACTTCCACTCACCCTAATTTAGTAGTCCTGTTGATGTCATTCACCTTAGAAGTCCCTTTGGACTAGGTGAAATTGTATAAGCTCTGTGGTGCATCTGATAACTGCTTAACACTACAGTAGAAATAACTAGATAGGCAGGACTTCTAATACCATATTGGCAACTGTGTGTGTTTGTGTGAGAATCATATACTGTGTGGAGTATACTATTTTGAGTTGTGTACCAACCTTTATACCTCTCCTCTCTCTAAGTTAGTAGTCCTGTTGATGTCATTCACCTTAGAAGTACCTTTGGATGAGGTGAAATTATATAAGCTCTGTGGTGCGTCTGATGTAGAGGTAGGAGTTCTAATCTCAATACTGGTGTGTGTGTGTGTGTGTGTGTGTTTGTGTGTGTGTGTGTGTGTGTGTGTGTGTGTGTGTGTGTGTGTGTGTGTGTATACCATATCCATCGGAGGGGTGTTTTGCAAAATTTTTGTACCTGGTACACATCCAAATGTCCACTTTACAGGGCCCACTGTTGTCAACCACAGTAGTGGTAGCTGTGGACACTCTGCAGCGCTATAAGCTGTGTACCATGTGAAATAACTATGTAACAGTATGGACACAAAAACAAGATAGGAGGGTCTTCTAATCCTGTGATCCCATTCCCCACTCAGGAATCATAGACAAACACAGCCATCTAAGCATCAATCCCTATGTCACTTGGTGGGTTTGCTAATTGGCTTATGCATGGGACCCACAGTGTGAAGGCAGCAGACTCCATGTCAGACTGCCAACCAGTCACGAGTGGTTTACCACAGGGTCTGGTCATGGGTCTCCTCATGTTTATCATATATGCCTCTGACATCCAGAACAACACAAAGGGACACTTGCTGACAATGTTCTCAGACAATTGTAAGGGGGGGGGTGATATGTCTACATCCCCATATCATGTTGACATCCTGCATAAAGGCCCCACTGAGACATCTGACTGTTGTCAGAACACTGGCCTTAGGCTGAATGGAAAGACATGTGTCCAATCCCGTGTGGAATCAATGTGGTTACCATGAATTAACACATTGTTGGTAGTCCAATGGACACAGAATTCATTATAAGAGGCCTGAGAACACAGACTGACAGTGACCTCTCTTATGGCCACCACATTGCTACTGTGGACAGAAATAACTTGTATGTGGCACATTTCATAAGTAAGGGTGTGTAATCTAGAAAGGAAGAGGTCAATGTCTCCCTCTACTCTCTCCTCATAAGGCCAACCTGCAGGTACAATGGCCCATTTGCCATGTAGCTCACTAGACACCTGCAACAACTGTGGAGGCTGCAAGTGTACCTCACAAATAGGACCCTTGCCTCTAAATAACTGTCCTATATGGACAGAGTGCAATACCTCCAAGTATTCCTGGCCACATCTTGGATACTGACAGGCAATCCATGCTTGACTGACAATGCCATGTCTGGCTAGTTGTGTTAGGAATGCCATATCTAGTGAAACTCGGAAATGTATGCACCACATGCATACATGGATACCTCAACTTCATTACCACAATCAACAGAACATGCTGAGGGACAGGTACATAACCCAGCAAGTAGACATGTAATACAATATATGTCGCATACATGTCAGAGCACCTCACTGGCCCTCTTCAAGAGAAATCTGGATGAGTGGAAGAGGAATTTAACTGTCACCCTGGCCATCACTCAAGTGGCAATGGATGATAGACGCACTGGGAAAAAATGTCAGGTTGCATTACTCCCAGGAGCTAGGCTTGTCATGGCTCCACACCCATTAGCCTGGTACACACCTATGAACACATGATCCTATAAATCTCAGTCCTGGCAAGTGTGTGTGTGTGTGTGTGTGTGTGTGTGTGTGTGTGTGTGTGTGTGTGTGTGTGTGTGTGTGCACATGCACACGCGCAAGATGGGTATCCTGAGTGTGTGTGTTTGAGTGAGGAATATATCCATTGGGTGGGCAAGTATTACAATTGTAGGCCATTGTACTCCCAGCACACATCCTAAGTTCCCCTGTACGAGGGCCGATTTTTACATCAACTGTAGAGGTATCTGCAGACCTATAAGCCCTGTGCTGTGTGCAACAGCTATGTAACAGTATGGAATGAGCAGCTAGAGGCAGGGCTCTTAATCACAGTACTGGCACACTTGTGTGTATGTATTGGTGTGTATAGCAGTGTTTGGGAGTGTGTACACTCATGCATGACATTAGTATGAGACCTGTCACACCCACTACACCACCCATTGCCATACCTTACAAGGGCACGTGATGTTACTCACTATACATGTACTTTGGAAACTCAACACACTATGAGCTCTGTGCCACTTGTGATAACTGCATAATACTGTACTACCACTAACTAGATGAGTAGGGATTTCAAACCCAACTCTGGCAATTGTGATCGTGTGTGTGTGTGTGTGTGTGTGTGTGTGTGTGTGTGTGTGTGTGTGTGTGTGTGTGTGTGTGTGTGTGAGAGAGAGAGCAGTATTCTTTGTGTGTTGGGTCAACACAATACCCTCTGGGTGTGTGTGATTTACAAATCTGAGGTGTGTTCCACCCACTGCACTTACTATTATCCACTGTACAAGAGCTGCTGATGTCAGCCACCTTACACTTACCTGTATACACCCCTCAGCCCAATAAGCTACATGATACATGCAAAAACTGTTATACAGACCTGTTAATTGTGTACAGCTGTACCCTGGATATGACACAATCAATGTGTTACCACACTGCCATACTCCTTGTAGATAATGTCTGCAGGGCCACATCCTGCTGACACACAGACACCTAGAAGACAAGCAGAATACATTATGGAGATCAAATTCTGTCAGCGTTAATAACAACAATAATGCAACTTTGCTGGACAGCTACATACTCTGACGTGTAACCATTAAACATGCTGGCTGACAACACTTTACACAGCATTACATTGCTAAACTGTACTAAATTCACCCTGTGCATCAGACCTATATTAACATGTCCCTGCATCGATGGTATGGATGACAGGGATGTGGCACAGGTATCATCATATGCACAGGGTGTGGTGTGGGTTTGCCAGAGGCCTAGACTGGGCCATTTGGTTGACATCATGTGTGTGTGTTTGTGGGTTGTTCATTAAATGTGCCATGCAGGGGTGGTGTGTTAGTCTGGAGGTGACCTGGCTGTGATGGTGATGTGTGTATGTATGGATGCACACTGTCACACCATGTGATTGCCATACACAGGAGTATGTTGGATAGCTGTGGACCGTACATGGCAGGGTGTGCAGTTCACTGTCTTTGGCCACGGACATGGGAACTGGACCTGCCAGGGGACTCACTGGCATGACCAAGCACAAGGCCAGATGCAGTACTACTCCCCGATGGTGACTGCTGTCTGCTAGATTCACGTCCCTATTGGGACCAGCCAGAACAGTGTGCCCATGGCCTGCTGCATTGTGGCATGGACAGCGACCCTTCTGCAGTCGTGCTGCTGGTACTGCCACTACAGGAGCTAGAAGCTGCATGGCCAAGTGGAACCTCAGCTGTTCACGCTGCTATCCTACGTCCGTGTGGCTGACAGACAACTTCCACCACATGCTCTATCACAGACATTCCACGTTCAAGGACTGACATTCCATGGTTGAAGATTCCCACCATCTCATCCAACCATCTAACCATGACCTCAGCATAACGGTGAGCATCAGCATGATCATGGAGGTTGTCACACATAGCAGGAAGAGTGGCATGCATGACCCTGAGAAGCTGTCTTATCTTACATTCACTATGTGCCTGTGCTCCCATGACAGTCTGAAACATGCATCTGGTAACACTTGCTGTGGCACTTGTGGGGCATGATGGGCAGTAGTCCCCCTTCGAGCACCTCTGCCTGTCTGTGTGGGACCTCACCTGTTATCTGGCTATGGCTGGTGTCTACAAACACACTTGGCACAGGTCACCACACTTGCCTGCTCTATGCCACCATCCACCAACTGTCCATTATCTATGGCCACTGGTGATGGGTATGTGTGGGCATTGTGACTGTGTGCGAGGATGGGGTGAATAACAGTGGGATGCCAACCAATGGCACAGATTCAGCCCCTGACAACCCTGCCTGGGCCTCACTATGGCTATCATCATTGTCAGAGTCTGCAGAGACATTGACATCAGTTGCCAAGCGGGAGGGGCCCTGACCCCCATTCCACCTGTGAGGGGAAGACAATAAATGTAAATTAATACCTGTACATTATGGATGGCTGCCTCACTCACAGACATGCACACAGACACTTAACGTTGAGGTGGCACAAAGCTATTACACAGACCTCACATTATCCAAAAGGTGGCATGCATGACACACAACCCTCATCATCATTCATTGCAACCATTCTCAATCCTTGTTAACAATAATATACATCTCTGGGATGCATGAGCACTGTTAGTAGGTGACATCCATTCATCTAGCACACACTGCACCCATGTACACATTATTGCTGTTCACCTGTGTAGCACAGTGGCAACTACTGTAGACCATACCTCACAACTGTACAAATCATTGAAGAATGTGTAGATGTCTGGCACATATGTTTTCTCTGTTCCTCACAACTCCTATGTGTTTGTCTGACACATAACTAGGATCATATGAGAATTTATGTCACTAAGTAATGACATATATTTGATTTTCAGACCTCATCACCAGCAGTGAATGTATATTCAAACAAATCCTGTTACACCAACAACCATGTAAGCTCAACTGGATATGATAAGTATACACACCCCTGTTAACATGGCAGGCTCTTGTATCATATACAATGAGACCACAATACTGCATTCAAAAATATTACCCACCTTAAATGTGACATATGACCTGTGCAATCCATTTGAGAAACAAACAAATGTGTTAGTTGTGACATATACAGAGTGAGATGTGTACAACACAGGGGTTGCATAGGTGTGGACACCCTTAAATCAATGTTTTTTGAAACACCTGTTAAATGAACTACAGCAGTCACTCTTCCTGGGAAGGGGAGTATCACATGGCACATCTTGACTTGGCATTATTTTGACAGTCTTCCCTGCAAAGGTTCCCCAACACTGTCAGCTGGCAAGGGCAGCTCATGTGCACAGACATTGAAGGCCACCTGGGGGTTTACTATTGGTGTTAAGTCTGGTCTTTGTCTTGCCCAATGCATACCCTTAATTGTATTCATGTGGAGCCATTCTTAGGTAGCTTTGGATGTATGCTTCAGGTCATTGTCGTGTTGGAAGCTGAAACCCCTCTCCATCCTCAGCCATCTTGCAGACGCTTGATGGCTTTGGCCCACACATCAGTGTTATTTGAACTGTTCATAATTCCCTGCACCAAGCCTATAGGTTTATTTCCAGCTAATGAACAGAAAACCCAAAGCAGGGCACTGCCACCAGTGAGCTTTAGCATGTGGATGGTGGTCTTCAGATGAAGTGAGGTGTTGCTTGTGCACCACATGTAGCTTTCAGGATAGTGGGTGTAAGTATGAACCTTGGTCTCATTACACATTTCAACAAATGCCTTTGGCAGACTTGATGTTATGTTTTACTACTTGTACACAGGCCTGCATGGTGCTTGGTGTGGGTAAATGCTTCTATCGTCTGACCCTACCCCATAGGTCAGACTTATGCAGAATCCAGGCGAGTGTTGCCACATGTACTACACAACCAGTACTTGCCAGAGAGTCCTGCAAGTCCCTCAGTGTTGCTGCTTGTCTCCTGGCAGCTTCCCTGACCAGTTCTCAACATGTCCTTCCGTCTGTTTTGGAAGGACATCTGGTTCTTTTCAACAGCACTGTTGTCCCAACCCATATTTAATCTACCTTTTGATGACTGTCTCCGCTGTGTTCAATAGTATATGCAATGCTGTGTTAATGTTGTTGTATCCTACTCCTGACTGATTCCTTTCAAATGTGAAATCCCTATGATGCTTTGTAAGATGTGAGCAAGCCATGGCTGCTTCTGGTACAGGCAACTGAGCAAATGTCATGAATACACCGCTCCGACAGTGGACTGTTATTCGTTGTTACACTGAGTACCTGTACTTGATGGCAGGTGTGTACCCAAGCAGAGTGAATGCTGTCAGTACATCACAATCTGCTCCTACAATGTGTTATTTGGAGGGTGTGCACACATATGCATCCAACGTATTGAAAGGTTTGTATACCCCATATTTGGTAGCCTAACATATTGTTCAGTTTTACAAGTTAATTGTTCATATTATGGTCACATTACAGGTTGGAAAAGCTGTGGAATATAATATTGTGGTCTCTTATTGTATATATCATAAACACTTTGCATCTTGACAAGGGTGTGTACACTGTGGTATCCACTGTATAGGATTAATGTGTCATACATGTCCCTACTGTAGCCCATTTGTCCCCCCAGTTTGTTGGTCTCTGTCCAGATGTATTGCACTGACAGGTTGTGAGGTATGCTGCAGGAATGTTACACTTCCCTTCAAATAGGCCCCCGTGGTGACCACTGTGATGCACTACAGTTAACACCACCAGAAGTGAACATGGACATCAAGCCATATGGCTAGGTGTGTATTGGCAAAGCACAACAAAACAGTTACATACTCACCAGCAACAGGCTGCTGTCCCACTTGTAGACAAGCTGTGGGAGAGAGGTACTGTCAGCAGACTTACATGTGGCCTTGGTACAGGGGTGAAGCAGGATTTCTACAAATTAACAGTACAACCCCAATACAAAGAAATATGCTGCCCAGCACCATAGATGTGCACTTATGTGCATTACCATACCCTGTCCACAACTACTATCTTATCTGACATATGCATGTAGATACTCTACAGATACAACTATGTATGCTACAGTGCACTCTCTATTAATGTGCACTAGGGCCTTACCTGTATGGTTCTCATCCATTGTGTGGGGGCACCCACATCCACAATGCTGGATTCGGCATAATGTTGTCTGCTTGCGGTAGGTGCCCCAAGGTTGGTGAGGAGCAACTCGGTGGGTGTCAGTGGAGCCTGCATGTATGGGACCCCACCTGTGGCTAAGCTTTCTCTGGCTACAGCAGCAACCCTTCACCAGGCATTACATATGAGGTTGGCTGCATGATGCTGGACCTGCTCATAGTTTCTTGTGTGCAGGCCGACATCATTTACCCTGTGGACTAAGTCATTCCACGGGGCTGTCCACTCCCACAGATGTTCCTGCCCATGGCCAAACAGAACAGCATTGTTATGGACTATGCATTTCACAATTTTAGCTGTTTCAGCCTCTGAGTAGGTGGGTTTCTTTGGGTCTTACATCCCATCTGGAAGACATAAACAGTGAAACACATCATAGCACCTCATACAGTTGTCAACAGTATGGACAGAAATTGCACCTCAAAAGTGGATATTTGTTGCCAACACTCACAACTACACCATACCCCTGTAATCTATCAGCACAATATTAGCTGGCATTGCATTCCTGGCCCTGAGTTTTCATATTCCCCCCAATGATGGACAGTTAATTGCATAAACCTCTATTCCCCATTCATTTCTGTGCAGAGGGATGACAGTGGCCATCTTACATGTGGATGGGGTGTGGTTGTTGCAGAGGCTGTGTTTGACTACAGTGTGTATTGGAGCTGTGAGCACATGCCTGAGTTCATATAGGATGCAGACAGGGATGTGATCAGGCCCCACGAAGACTTGCTGTTGTTACCTTTCAGTAGGCAATATGTACCTGCTCACCATTGATGAGGGGAGGGGTGCGGTTGATGTGCATATCTCCCTATATGGATGGGGGGAACAGAGGGGTGATGTTCACACCTAACCTGTCTGATGCAGTTGTTTATTACCATGACATGTTTGTATGAGGTATGATTTACCACCAATACAGGGTGAATTGTGTTGTTGCCTCTGAGACTGACAACTTATGTGGAGACACCCTTGTGCCTGGCCTTGTTAGTGTGGATATGTCTGGTTTGTAGTCATAGTTAGCCTTACAGGGAGTCACCTGTGACCTTACATGCTTGTTTAGATAGAGATGGACATGCTTCTAAGTTCTTGCCTGCATCTATGTGGCCCTGTGTAGCCAATATAGCAAACTATCATGTGGCTTGTGTATTGTTGCTGTCCACTAAATGGGATTACTCTTCCTTGATAGAGGTGAGTTTTAAAGGTCAGGTATTGCTGAGTCCATACAGTTGCAGTGGATATATAAGTGTACACACCCTGGTTTCAATGCCTGTTCTTTGTACTACCATAACATGACAGCACAATAACTGATTTCAACACAGTTCCCACCTTTAATGTGATCTATTGCCTGTACAATTCCATTGAAAACATAACAATCTGTTATGGAAAAACATATGCAAATTAAAATCAGTACAATAAGCTGGCTGCATGAGTGCACACCCTTAAACAAATACTTTGTAGAAGCACCTGTTCAGATAATGACTGCATTTAGTCATCTTAGGTCAGAGTCTATCATCATGGCACATCTTTACTTGGTAATAGTTGGCCATTCTTCCTTGCAACAGTGCTGCAAATATGTCAGTTTGTGAGAGCATCTCTTATGCACAGCCCTATTCAGGGCAACCCACAGATTTTCTATTAGATGTAGGTATGGCCACTGGCTGGCACATTCCCAAACTGTAATTTTCATCTGGTGAAGCCATTCCTTTGTTGATTTGGATCTATGCTTGGGGTCATTGTCATGTTGACAGGTAAAATCCCTCTTCATCTTCAGCTTTCTAGCAGATGACTGAAGGTTTGGGGACAAAAATGATTGATATTTGGAACTGTTCATAATGCCCTCCACCTTGACTAGAGACCCAGTTCCAGCTTAAGAAAAGCAACCCCATAGCATGATACTGCCATGGTGTTCTTTTGGTGATGCAAAGTGCTGTTTTTGGCAAACATACTTCTTGGAATTGTGGGCCAAAGGTTCAACCTCGGTGTCATCAAACCATGACACATTGTCCAACATGCTTTTGGGAGACTTGATGTACTGTTTGGCAATGTTTGTCCAGCCCTGGATGTTTTTTCTGTGTAAGAACCCTAACCCATAGGGCAGACATATGGGGAATACAGAAGATTGTTGTCACATGTGGTACACACCCAATACTTGGCAGGCATTCCTACAGCCCCTTCAGTGTTGCTGTAGGTCCCCTGGCAGCCTACTTGGCCAGTTGTCTTGTCATTTCATGAATTTTGGATGGACATCCAGGTGATTGCAGTGTCACTGTTGTCCCATATCTTCTCCACTGTCTCTTGACTGCACTGTATTCCATGGTATATTCAATGTTGTGGACACTTTCTACTCTTTTCCTGACTGATACCTTTCCACAATGCAATCCCTTTGATGCTTTGTAAGCTCTCTGCAAAACATGTCTTTGGCTGTAGCAGGCAACTGAGTAAATGTCAAATAAATCCTACTAGGACAGTTAAACATTATTTGGGGTTAATCAGAGTCTCGTTAATTGATGGCATGTGTGTACCCAAAAATGCTGTGATTACTGCAAGAGGTGCTTCAACCAAGTAGTGGTTTATGTGTATGCACATGTATGCAACCAGCTTATAGTATGTTTTTTATGTTTTATATTTTCTCCACTAACAGATTTGTTTGTTTTTCAATAGAATTGTACAGGTTATGGGTTACATTCAAGGTTGGAAACGTTTTGAAATGATTTTCTGTGGTTTCCTTTTCATATAGTACACAGACCTTGTATTTCAGCAGGGGTGTGTACACTCTTGATATCCACTGTATGTGTAACTGTGTGTGGTAAGCATGGACAGAGGGTCATAACACAGTTGCACACTTCTCCGATTACAACCTGATAATCATGCCTATTGTACTACCCATATCATTGTCATGGCAATGCAACAACCAGTACCTGTAAACATTTATGCCTGTTGTATGCATTGAAACTGATATTACACACAAGTACAACATGTACAACTTATTTACATACATAGACAAGTAAGTTGATTGCACAGCAGGCTTTGCTATCACAGTGCTAACCTGGAGGATGTTCCACATTCATAACTAGACTACTATGTTACAATGTCATTGTTAACAGACTTGACAATGGTTTGCCTAGCATAACTCAAGTCTATGTGTAAGTCACTACAGATATCAGGCACACGTGCTTATAACATTGTACAATTGAATGATATGAACTCAGTATAAAACATGCATTTCAACACACACTTCTGCAACAGTACTTTACTATGCACATGCTCTGTATAGGTCTCTTAGATTTACAAGACAAACATGTGTATCAGTTATATTCACAGGTAACGTATGGATATGTACAACATCACAATAGCTGGCCTAGCAGTGTCACAGTCAGTGGTGTTTGACAGACACTCCAGTAGTTGTCAAATGTCAGCTGTCCTTTCCTGGGGTGAGTGATAGCTCTCAACCAATCAGGGACAAATTTCAACAGAATCAGGGATAAATCAAAAAAAAATCAGGGGCAATCAGAGACACTTTTAAAATATTAGTCTTGTTAAATTAAGACATTGACAGAATAAGAGAATGTGAATTAATATACATTTTCTTAAGTAAAATAAGTATGCACCTCTTAATTACTGGCATTATTTATTATGTGCAATTTACCACTTTTCCTCCAAAAGTCACAAGTTTTAAGAGGGACTATGAAGGACAGAGGTAAAATTTCAGTCAAAATCAGGGACAGTTGAGTGAGTCAGGGTCCTGAGCTGTGATCTATGTCACTGCAGACAGAGCCGCATGCTATGGCCATTGGTGCTGTTCAGCAGTACATCAGTACAGCAAGTCTTGTTGAAACACATTCTTTCAAACTCCTGTTTTGCATTATTACAGACCACCTACTGCATTCAATTACTTACCTACTTGTTTCACATACCTTTCTTGGTAAGTAGTTTGGTGATATTCTCTTTCTGTGACTTACAGTCAGTAAGTTTTGTTATTTTGCACTCCTGTCTATGACAGAGGTGGTTTGAATAGGTGGCAGTTCAAATTTTGTAGGTAATGCTCATGACCATGTGATGGTCTGTGCACCAATTGGTGTCCCCCAGTTGCTAATTGCATGCAGAGCAGCTGTGTAGTTATTCCAGTAGCCAGAGTTAGGGCAACACAGTCCTATAATTGAGTACTTCATGTGGGCATTGTCCCTTTACCTTCCCTGTGAGGAAGACATCCTGGAGGTGTGTGAGATAATACCTCTTACAACAAGACTTGTGGAGACAAGCCAACTAAATGGTGGAGAAGGTTCAAGACTTAGGGGCAGAATGTGAGTATTGCTGTTATATCGTTTGAATGCTGCTAGTTTCACAGAGTTTGTCTGAACATGCTACTTCTGCATGGGTTTCAGTCTGACAAAGTTCTGTGTCTGCATAGCTCTCAACTGTAGGGTTATTCACATAATGGCCAGGATTGCCTGTTATGTTTGGTCTGTTCCCTAGACAAGTGTTGTCCTTGGCAAATCAGTAGCATACTCTGGTGATTGCAATCAGTAAATGCTAACATCCATTTGTGATTCTGCCTTCATATCCCTCAGAAAAGGCATGTTGTAACAAACCCTGCAACACCAGCAACTTTCTCAGTGTATAACAGCAATATTCCAGGTATGGCCATGATTTTGGCCCTATGTCCCCCCAATTATGTCAGGCTTTGTCCAGATGTCATGCAGTAAGAGGTTGATAGGTATGATCTATCATTATTTAGCACTGTCATTTCTGCTGAGGGCAAAGGCTGGACAACATGTGGAACTCTGTACATTCAAGAGGTCAGTGTATAGAGAATGGTTGTAGATGCCCTTGTAACATATTTTATGTGGGGAAGAGTATGACGTATTTTAAAACTAGGCTGTTAGAACATGTAACAGATATTACTGATAAGAAAGAAGACAGTTCTATAGCTGTACATTTTTATAAATCTCACCATGCGGACAGTAGTGGGTTACAATGTACTGTTTCTGAAAAAGTCTGTTTCTCAGTTTGATCAAACAGTCAGAAAAGAACAATTGTTATGTACAGAATCAATTTGTATTTATAAATGTGATACTTTATCCAGTAGGGGGTTAAATGAGAGGTGTAATTGGAGGCTGTGTATTTAAATATGTAATTGTAAGTGTTAATTGCTTTTTGTATGTAAGTTAAGTATTTCTTGTAATGTTTTACTCCTTGAAGGTTTTGGCCAAGCCATCAGAGTATAATAAACATGTGTGAATTACTGGCTGGTTGTTTTTCTGTTTACTATCTTCAGTCATGTTTTTTTTTTATTTGCTAAGAGGTCATTGTATGTCTGGCCATTGTGTATGGCCTATCATGTTTTTGTAGCAGCGTACTGTTTATGTATTATTTGGACTGGGGTGGCAGATGTCAGTGGCATGGGTCCCCTTTGTATCCAAATGTGCATGCTGCCCCAGTTGTGGGTGGTCTATCAGCAGCATATGTTTTGTATGAGCATTTTGAGACATGTATGCACACACACACACACATATATATATATATATATATATATATATATATATATATATATATATATATATATATATATATATATATATATATATATATATATATATATATATATATATACGCATATACACACACCTCAGTATTTATTGATAATATATCTACACTGCATATTGTTATACATATATATATGTATGCATCACCATACATATCTATCTATCTCTCTGTATATATATATATATATATATATATATATATATATATATATATGTGTGTGTGTGTGTGTGTTTCTTTTCATACATATATTTATTGATACCAATCACTCCTGATTGCATAGTGTCTCTTCCCTATTGTAAAGTGGCTGTAATGCATGGTATGTTTGAAAAATCATCAGTCATTTTTGTAGCTCTGATGGCTTAGTGGTGAATTACTGTTGCTATGATAAACAGGATCCTGTGTTCAATACATGCAAGGGCTGTTTATTTTGTTGCTGGGCAGAACAGAGGCTGATGGAAACAGAGTGATTAAGGCACTTTTAAGCAGTTGCAAGCGGGTTTGCGCAGGTTTGCACAACGAGAAACAGTGCTAACATACATTTAAACCAATAGGTGCTTAACCCGTGTAGGCTTCACTTAACACTGCTTACCAGTGTGCAAATCCATGTAGCTGAGCTAACTGCATTCATGCTTGAGCAATGCTTAAGCAGGTTTGTGCAGGTTTGCACAACGGCAAGAGGTGCTAGCATACAGTTAAACCAATAGGTGCTTAACCCGTGTAGGCTTCGCTTAACGCTGCTTACCAGTGTGCAAATCCACGTAGCTGAGCTAACTGCATTCACGTTTGAGCAATGCTTAAACCTGCTAAGCATAGCCCAGCCCTGATAACCATTGATCACATTCCAGTCTTATAAAATAGCAGAGTAATGACATCATTTAATAAGTGTATTTGATGTCCTTTACAGAACATGCTTCTATGTGCTGTCATTACAGTAGCAAGGGGTGTAACTACACTGTATCGGACACTTGTGTATACATTGGTAGTATCACATGTTATATGCACTCACACTTGCATGTCACACCAGCTGCAGTACAACGGTTGCCAAAAGAATTTAATACATATCGTATTATTGAATTAGTACTTTTAATACTGATTTTCCATGTAAAATTCGGTACTCGAACCATGCACCTCTGCATGCAAAGCCAGGACTCTGTGTACTACACTATCTTGTTCTTGGGGTTAGAGCTGTATGTTTTGATGTATCCCCTGTTGGACATTAATATGATATTGTTATGTTAACTGAAGAGTACTGTGTTTTTTGGCCGTGTCATTAAGGACTGCTGTCATGTAGTAATGGCATACATTTCAGTTTCAGACTTCTATCCTTCAGAACATTCATTCTAATGCATAACCTGTTTGCTATCTACTTTTGCTGTCTGTCCTCTGTGCAGATGGGGTAACACTGGTGCTCAGGCTGTTGTAGACTACACTGGGAATGGGTCTGAAAAGCTATGCCTGTGTTCATGTAGGATGCAGCCAGAAAAGGTATTAGGACTACGGAGACCTCCATGTGTTGCCTTTTAGAGGGCAATACAGACCTGTGTGAGGGACATTACAGAGGTGGTAGTCTACAGATTCACAGACAGTAGGTGGAAATACTTCACAGGACAGGGTATTTGGAGACAGCCCAACAACATGGGGACATATCTCCAGAATTGTGAACAGATTCTATGTCATCAGTGCTGTTATAGACATGGTGGGTTGATAGATTGTCAGGGTTTGTGTGGACATGCATTTACTGAGTGACTTCATGTATGACAGTGATATGACTCTGACATACCTCTCCACTGGCATGCTGTCCACAGACTGGCCACATGTTTGTCCGTTAAGTTTTATCTGTTCCCTAGATAGTTGTTCTCCTTGGAAAATCAGTCGGGGACTCTGGGGAATTCAGTCGGTAAATACTTGCATCCATTGGTATTACTGACTTCATATTCCTCGTAAAGGATATGTTACAACAAACCCTTTTTATCAGCAACTGTCTCAATTTATGACAACAATATGTCCAATCTACACCTGTATTTGTGTCTCTGTCCCCAAATTATGTCAGGCATTGTCCAGATGTTATGCACTATGAGGCTCAGAAGTATTTAGTATCATTATTTCCTGCCTTCTTTCCTGCTACCATGCCACACACAGACATATTACAGGGAAGAGGCCATAGATACGAGTCCTGAGCCTGTACATTCTGAGGTGAACTGTACTTTTCAGAGGTCTGTGTATGTCTGGCCACTGTTAACAGAGTGTCAGGGTTGTGCAGACATGTCATGTGTACATGTTATTTGGGCTGTGTATGGAGGGGGGTAGATGTAAGTGTTATGGCTCCCTTTTTATCTGACTGTGCATGCCGGTCCCATTTCTGCTGGCCTATGGACTGTATGTGTTTGTAGGGGCAGACTGAGACATATCCTGTCTCATGGTCAGGATTCAAACTACACTGTGAATTGGGCCAGGATATATAGGGGAAGTGTGTGAGTGGCAAACAATGATGTATTTGTTCACACAGTCCATATGCTCTACTGTTCACTTGACTTACTGGTATGTGACTGCGACTGTGGTGAAATTGGCTGTGAGTATGCGCTTTCACACTGGTGTCTGTTTTTCAGTGCTGTTACATCCCTGTAATGTCTGATATAATTGCCAATACATGTGTAATTCCCCATAGCGGATTTGCTGTTTCAGTTACTTGTGCTATTTCAGTGAATATATGTTACAGCAGACAGGAGGGTGTTACTGCAGCAAGTGTGTCAGCTTATCTATGCCAGTATTTCAGATATGTCCCCATTTTTATGGCTTCCACCCACCACTTTGTCAGCCTTGGTCCAGATTCATTGCAGTAAGGGTTTCTGAGCATACCTCTCAACTGGCTGGATTGTTTCAGGATGTCCAGGTTTATTGCTCACATTTCTGGTCTGTTTTATAGATTAGTGTCATTTCTCTGGTAAATCACTGTGATGCTATTGGGATTTTTGTCAGTAAATGATGACATACATTTCATTTTCAGATCTCACAGCCATCAGAATATGTATGCTGAAACAAACTGTGTTACTCTGGCAATTTTCTACATTTTTCAAGGGCAATATTTAAAAGAGGTCCCTAGTTTGGGCCCATTGTTTATAGGTTCATAGGTGTGTACTAGGCTAATGGCCCTGGAGCCTTTACAAGCCTAGCCCACAGAATTACCCTGGCATTGTGCCACCCAACCTTAGTTATCACTACCTCTGTTAAGTAGAGCCACTGGAATGATCCCCTGTGTGGATTTTCTATTTCCCATCCACTCATCATGCTTTCTCTTGAAGAGGGTCAGTGAGGCTCTCCACTTGACATGTATGGGAAGTCTATTCCATGGCATGGGCAGTCTGTGGGTTATGAACCAGTCCCTCCAGCTTGTTATGTTGTTTGTGTAATGAGGTTGAGGTCTCTGGAGCGTGTAGTGCAGACGGATTGGGATTTCTTTAGATGTAGCATTTCTAACAGCACTGGGTCAGACATGGCTTTGTAAGTCAAGCAGAGATCACCTCTAAGTAGGCGATATGAGACAGAATAGTTGGAGTTTTTTGAGTCTGTCCATATAGGACAAGTGTTTAAGGCCTAAGATCCTCTTTGTGAGGTATTTTTGTGGTCTCTCCAGTTGTTGTAGGTGTCTAGGGAGGTACATGCTAAACGGGGCATTGTACTCGATAATTGACCTAATGAGGGAAGAGTTGAGAGAGAGACAATGACCTCTTCTTTCCTGGATGCAAAACCCTTAGTAATGAGATGTGCCACATAGAAGGACTTTCTGACCACAGTGGCAATGTGGTGGTCAAAAGAGAGGTTGCTGTCAGACTGTGTTCCCAGGTCTTTTATGTCACCTTCTGTGTTCAGTGGACTACCATCAATGTGGTAATTCATGGGAACCAGGTTTTTCCCGAAGGGGATGACAACACGTTTTTTGGCATTGAGCTTAAGGCCATGGTTCTAATACCAGTCATTGGTCTTAGTGAGGCCTTTCTGTAGGATGTCAACATCACTTGGTGAGTTAATTATGGCTCCCAACTTGCAATCATCTGTGAACGTTGTCAGCCAGAGTCCCTTTGTGTTGGCCTGGACTTCAGAGAAGTAGATAACAAACAGGAGAGGACCCAGTACTGAACCCTGTGGGACTCCACTCATGACTGGTCGACAGCTTGACTTAGAGTCTGACTCTATCTGTGAGCCAATTTGCAACCCACCTAGTGATATAGGGGATAATGCCTAGCTTAGTGAGTTTTTCTATGATTCCTGAGTGGGGAATGGTATCAAAGACCTTGGCCAGATCAAGGTAGGCTGTATGAACCACCTTGCCTTCATCCACAGCTCTGGTGACTGACTCAAAGAAGTCAACCAGGTTGAGCAGTCATGATCTACCCTTCACAAAAATAAACTGTGTGGGATCCAGAGTTTGGAGGTTCCCTATAACTTTGTTTATTACATCCATGATGATGCATTCCATAGCTTTGCATATCAGACTTGTCAGGTGATATTTCCCAGGGTCTGTAGTCGCCCTTCTTTGTGGAGAGGGATGACTGTAGCAGTGTGCCATTCGGTAGGGACAAAGCCTGAGGTGAGGCTGTGATTGAACAGGGCACACAGGTGGGGTGCCAGTTCACTCTGTACTTCATGTAGAACACAGCCAGGGATATTGTCAGGTCCCACAGAAGCTGTATTCTAGGCCTTGGAC
Organism: Protopterus annectens; assembly: GCF_019279795.1. Lineage (NCBI taxonomy): Eukaryota > Metazoa > Chordata > Ceratodontiformes > Protopteridae > Protopterus > Protopterus annectens. The sequence continues at coordinate 449,739,723 of NC_056728.1, read as the reverse complement.
AGTGCTGTTTTAACCTGTGCAGCAGTAATACTGGGTGCCTGGCAATCTACTGATATTGTGATTGGTCCTTTGGTGGGGGAGAGAGGGGTAAAGTTGGCACTGAATCTGTTGGCCAGTATATTGGAAATATCTGTTGGCTTGGTATAAGAGGTGACATTGTGCAACAGCTCTGAGCAAATCTGGGTATTGCCATGGAGATTCTTTACATAACTATAGAAGGCCTTGTGGTTGTCTTTACTATCTGCTGCAGTTCTGTTTCATAGCTAGCTTTAGGGGATATGATGAGGAATCTCAACTTTTTGTTGAGGCTGATAAGTGAGTTTTTCCAGTCTTGGGACTTCTCCTTATTTCTCAACAGTTTCCTCCTTCTGTTGTAGAGTTTGTTTATGGCAGGGGACCACCAGATTGGCTTTTTTTTTGGAGGAGAGCGTCTTGGTTCTTTTGGGTATGGCAAGATCCATGCATTTGTGTACGTGTCCGTACAGGGCATTAGTGTATGATTTAGCAGTGATGCAGCTGTCCTCCAATTGCATGCTTGCTGTGTGAAGTTAGCCACCTCTGTTTTTAGGAGCCCAAAGTTAGCTTTGGAGAATTTTTTTCATGATGGTTACCTTTGCTGGGGGGTGGTGTATTTCCAAGATGATTAGTTTGTGGTCGGATCTAACCAGGGAGAAGTTGACTACTGGTACAGTGCAACGGTCACCCATGTTAGTAATGACCAGGTCAAGAATGTTGCTACCTCTAGTGGGGGTAAGAATGAGCTGGTTCGGGGCATTGGAATTAATGAATTCCAGGAAACTTTGGGCAAGTGTATTGGTACATGAGTAGTTTTTCCAATTAATGGCGGGGTAGTTGAAGTCACCTAGTATGACAGTGTTAGGCTGGACCATAATATTCTCCAGGGTGCTTAAGAAAGTGGAGTGTGAGTCTTGGGTCATGGTTGGGGACCTATAGCAGGCTACAACCTGAATCACTGTCTTACCTAATGTTAACTGAACCTGAAGTATCTCTGATGCATCATGTTGGACTACCAGTCTGGAGGTGTGTGCATCCTTTATGAATATGGAAACACCACCGGCTTTGGAGCTTCAGTCCAAGTCCTGTGGCCGAAAAGTATGGAATGAGATATAGCCCGGTAGTGCAATGGTACTATCTGCTGCCTTGAACCAGGTCTCTGTTACAGCACAAATGTCACTGTTCTCCATTTTAAGAAGTGCTTCGAGTGAGTGCATTTTGAGATTTAGACTTCTAGCGTTGAGCAGCATGACACTCAAATTGCATTTGTTTGTAGCTGTTACGGTGGCAATTTAGTCTTTGGAAAAAGACCTAAAAAGGCACTATAGGGGTGGCAAGAGCCTTGGCCAGTATCAGGAACCCCAGGGGTGACAGATGCAGGCCATCTCTGGCAAAGCATCCAGGTCTGTCAATCATGTAATCCCAGGCAGACAGATACTGGATCCCCTTCAAATGACACCAAAAACTTAGCCAATTGTTGAAATCAATCATTTTCTGCTTGTACTGTGGTATCATTCTGGTTGATGGTAGGAGGCTGCTCAGGGGTAGGGTCATACCCGTTTGAGCTACATAATCCGAGAGCTCCTCCATGTTTCTTTTCATGTAGTCCAGGGAGTTACGTCTCAGGTCATTCACACCCACATATACAATGACAGAGTCATATTTGTACCTATTGTTGCGTTATGTGGTGGATTCTGGCACCTGATAAGCAGATGACTGTTACCTTCTCCTTATTCATCCTAATGAGTGGGACATCAGTGTGCCTCACTATCGAGTCACCTATGACTAGTGTGTTGAGCATGCTGTTTTGCCTTAGGGGGCTTTGGTTGAGTGTCACACTGTTTAGGAGTGTTAAGTGTCTCATGATTAGTGTTGTGTTGTGGTGGTCGAGTGCATTTCTGCCTTGGAAGTCTCTGCTGTTTGGGTAGATTTTTATTGAGAGCCTCCATGAAGGTGGGTGTGTGGTTTGTGATTTTATGTGAAGGCAGTGCTGGTGTGTGTTTTGGAGGGCTATATGTTCCATGTGGTGTGGTGCAAGTGTTGACCTTCTCTTCCTGACCAGCTATACCGGTCTTGGCTGCAGAGTGCATGGCTTCCAGTTTGGATATATAAGTGCATCTTTCACAAGTCTATGTGTTGAGAGGTAAGTGGAGAGGGTTGTCAGTGTACATGAGGCAGTTGATACATTGCCTCAGGATGCCCAAGCCTACCAGGCTAATAGGAGAAAGCACAGGGAAATGACCTTTAGACATGCCTGGAGGGGTGGGCATTAATAATAAGTACTGGAGCTGTTTCCTTGTAGAACATTTAGTGGTCGTAGCACTGTTGTGTGCTACAATAATTGCTACAAGAAGTCTGGTAAAGTGCTAGACTAATAAGCTAATAAAAGTGCGGGAGAGCAGAGAACTAGCAGATCTAAGGGAAAAATTGAAGAGCACCGCTCAGAAGATTACAAAAAGTCCTGGATACAGCAAATCTGTATCTGGACTACACTAGTTCCAGGAAAAGCAGGAAACAGTTTTTTTTTTTTTTTGTTAGTAGGAAGTGAAGAGACAGAAGATAATGAGATAATTCAATATGCATATCCATTCTGACAGCCTTTGGACAGATTTGTTACACTAAGAGGTTGAAAGGTATTATTCTGAGATACAACTCCACTACATGTTCTGAGCACACACACACACACACACACACACATATATATATATATATATATATATATATATATATATATATATAGTATATATATATATATATATATATATATATATATATATATATATATGTATATGTGTATATATATATATATATATATATATATATATATATATATATATATATATATATTCTTCTTCTTTTGGCTTTTTCCTAGTTAGGGGTCACCACAGTGGAACACCTGTCCGCTCATAATTAGCAGTGGAGTTTTATGGTGTCAAGTTGCCAGCCCAGCGCCCAACCTTCCACAGAAGGCACACACATGCATACACTCACACCTAGGGCCAATTTAGAGTGTCCAATCCAGCTACAGCATGTGTTTGGGGTGTGGGAGGAAACCAGAGTACCTGGAGGAAATCCACGCGACCACAGAGAGGACATGCAGACTCCGCACAGAAGGCACCCCAGCCAAGGATCGAACCAGAGAACCTCTTGCTGTGAGGCGACAATGCTAAATATATATATATATATATATATATATATATATATATATATATATATATATATATATTTGTATGTAGATATACATTTTTGTTTCATAGGTTCATAGGTGTGTACTAGGCTAATGGGCCTGGAGCCTTAGAAGCCTAGCCCATAGTATTACCCTGGCATTGTGCCACCTGACCTTTGCTCACAGTGCCTCTGTCAAGTAGAGTCACTGGAGTGATCCCCGGGGTGGAATTTCTATTTCCCATCCACTCATCAAGATTTCTCTTGAAGAGGGCCAGTGAGGTGCTCTGCTTGACATGTATGGCAAGTGTATTCCATAACATGGGCACTCGCTGGGTTATGAACTTGTCCCTCCAGCATGTTGTGTTGATTGTGGTAATGAGGTTGAGGTCTGTGGAGTGTGTGGTGCAGAGGGATTGGGATTTCTGTAGCTATAGCATTTCTAACAGAGCTGGGACAGACATGGCTTTGTTAGTCAAGCAGAGATAACCTCTATGTAGGCAGTATGAGAGAGACAATGGTTGGAGTTTTTGGAGTCTGTCCATATAGGACAAGTGTTTAGGGCCTAGGATCCTCTGTGTGAGGTGCTTTTGCAGCCTCTCCAGTTGTTGCAGGTGTCTAGTGAGGTACATGCCAAATGGGGCATTGTACTCGACAACTGGCCTAATGAGGGAAGCGGAGAGGGAGACAATGACCTCTTTCTTCCTGGCTGCAAAAGCCTTACTAATGAGATGTGCTACATAGAAGGACTTTCTGACCACAGTGGCAATGTGATGGTCAAAGGAGACATTGCTGTCAACCTGTGTTCCCAGAGCTCTTATAATGCCTTCTGTGTTAAGGGGACTACCATCGATGAGGTAAGTCATGGGAACCTGGTTTCTCCCAAAGAGGATGGTGACACACTTTTGGTCATTGAGCTAAAGGCCATAGTTCTGACACCAGTCGTTGGACTCAGTAAGGCCATTCTGTAGGATGTCAACATCACTCGTGGAGTTAATAATAGCTCCCAACTTGCATTCATCCTCAAACTTTGCCAGCCAGAGTCCCTTCGTGTTGCCCTGGATTTCAGAGACATAGATACCAAAAATGAGAGGACTCAGGACCGAACCCTGTGGGATTCCACTCATGAGTGGTCAACAGTCTGACTTGGAGTCAACTGCTTTCATTCTGTGGGCTCTATCTGTGAGCTAGTTTGCAACCCACCTAGTGATATAGGGGTTGATGCCCAGCTTAGTGAGTTTTTCCATGATTCCTGAGTGGGGAATGGTACCAAAAGACTTGGCCAGATCCAGGTATGCTGTATGAAACACCTCGTCTTCATCCACAGCTCTAGTGACTGACTCAAAGATGTCAACTAGTTTGAGCAGGTATGACCAACCCTTCACAAAACCAAACTGTGTGGGCTCCAGAGTCTGGGTAATTCCTATATCCCTGTTTATTACGTCCATGATGATATGTTCCATAGCTTTGCATAACAGACTCATCAGGCTAATGGGGAGATAGTTCCTAGGGTCTGTAGTCACTTCTTCTTTGTGGGGAGGGATGACTGTAGCACTGTGCCATTTGGTAGGGTCATGAGACTGTGACTGAACAGGGCACACAGGTGAGGTGCCAGTTCACTCTGTAGTTCATGTAGAACACAGCCAGAGATATTGTCAGGTCCCATAGCTACTGTACTCATGGCCTTGGGCAGTGCTGTTTTAACTTGTGCAGCAGTAATAATGGATGCCTGGCAATCTTCTGGTATTGTGATTGGTCCTTCAGTGGGGGGAGGTAAAGTTGGCACTGAATCTGTCAGCCAGTATATTGGCAAAATCTGTTGGCTCGGTATAGAAGGTACCATTGTGCAGTAGCTCAGAGCAAATCTGTGTATTGCCGGGGAGATTCTTCACATAACTATAGAAGACCTTGTTGTCTTTACTATCTGCTGCAATTCTGTTTTCATAGTTAGCTTTGGAGGATTTGATGAGGGATTTCAATTTTTTGTTGAGGC